>NC_057810.1:324833097-324835652 GCF_018294505.1 Triticum aestivum | reverse complement strand
AGCGGCGGCGGCGGATCTGTGCCCGGGCGGGCCTGCTGCGGGCTGCGCGGGCAGGCGGCGGCGGAGGCGGCGCTGGGACACGTGGCGGCGTCTGATTCACTGAAGGGCGGCGGCTGGACGTGTCCGGTCTTGTCCGGACATGTCCGGCGCGGCGCGGAGGAGAAAATTAGGGTTTCGGGGGGATTTGATCCGCGAAAATGGAAGGGAGGGCCTATTTATAGTTTCTGGGAGCTAGGAGAGTCCAAATGAGGAGCGGTTTTCGGCCACGCGATCGTGATCGAACGAACGAGAGCATGGAGGGGAGTTAGATGGGTTTTTGGGCCAGTTTGGAAGGGGTGTTGGGCTGCAAAGAGAAAGGGGCTTTTACGGTTACCCGGTTAACCGTTGGAGTACCAAACGAACTCCAAATGGCACGAAGCTTGACAGGCGGTCTACCGGTGCTATACCAAGGCCGCATGGCAAGACTCGGTCCATTCCGAGAACGTTTAGCACCCACTCACAACAGGAGACAAAAGGGGAACGCCGGAGGGCATAGGAGCGCCGGATTGCAAAACGAACAACGGGGAAAAGGCTCGGATGCATGAGACGAACACGTATGCAAAATGAAATGCACATGATGACAAGATAAAATGCAACACACAAGCAAATGACATGGCAAAGGCGGCGAATAACTGGCAGACACCTAGCGCATCGGATCTGGGGTGTTACAACACTCCTCCACTAACAAGAGATCTCGTCCCGAGATCTTAGGACCGAGACGGAAGAGAAAGATGAAGAGGTGAAACAAGAACTCAAGAGAAGAAGCAAAGACTGGAGAGCATTCGAGAAGAAAAGAGGAACGACAAGAATGATGGGAATCAAAAGCTCACTGAATCAGATAGACTAGAAACCACTCTGGTTAAACGAGATAAGAAACGAATAAGACTGAAAGAATTTAGGCAGCACTCCGGCTGAACAAGGAAAGAATAGAACACAAACTTCACAAGATGGGATGGCACTTGGCGAGATGAACAATGCAATGCCTCCAGAATAATTGAAATAGTGGAATGAAAAGAACTTAGAAGGAAGAATTGAATGGAGTTGTTGAGAAAATCAACAACGAAAAGAATAAGCTTGTTGTGGACTTATGGAAAACATCTCAAAATTATGAGGTGATAACCAGCCGCAAACGGAAATGATTGGATAACTTAGAAGAACGAGGAAATGCAAAACTCCACTTCAAAAGAATACAGAGAATTAATTGCACTTCAAGGCGCGAGAAGAAAAGATACTTGAACTCCAACAACAAGAATCTTGATGACCTCTTGAGGAATGAATTAAATCATGAAGAACCACCATGAAGAACTCCAGTACAAAAAGGATGATAAGATAGCATGAAGGATGAAAGAATAAGACTAAAACCTTACGGTGATTTAGATGAAGGTTCCGACGAAAAGACCGAGGAAATTGAACTCTGGAAAAGAAAAGATGAAAACACTTGGAACTAGAATTTATTCACCAAGAACAAACTCCGAAGGAAGGGATTACTCACTTGGATGAAATAAGAATAAGATTTATTGTATGCTTATCCTTCATCAAATTAAATTGATGACAAGCAATGGATTTTGCATATTACTTATTCTTCTTGAAAAAAGGATTAAGGGGATATGGGACAAAACTTGAGAGAGTCTTCATGAACCACCGGTAGGATTGAAAGAACAAATATGCTAGAGGGGATTTAGATGCAAAATAACAAAGAGATCACGAGCTGATTAAAGAACACTTGAGCGAAGCACCGGGATAAATAGAGAACGATAACTGGAATGATGAGGGCGAAGAATTCTTCTGGGATGGTGGCCTCCGGTGAAAAGAAACGGGAAAACCACTTCTGAAAAACTCCGGATGGTTAAGAAAAGAATATCTGACAAATGGAACAAATCGAGAGGATAACATGAAGCTAGAACCACGAAACTTCGGGAGGACGGACAAGGTTTAGAGGAAAACTCTTCTTCGGTCTTCAAATGACGAGGAGAAACACCACCAAAATTACTGAGGTACTCCGGTAGAATGAAAAGCAGAGAGGTTGAGCCAACAATGAAATGATTTGAAATCGATCTTGAAAGGCATGTGACTGATGAAATCCATTCTTACGTCACACTTCAAAAGAATTGAGAATAACTCCGAGAAAATAGAAGAGTCAGGTAAGATCCTGGGAAAAGACCTGTGGGTTAGGGCCCACTGAAGAGAAAACACCGTTGGCAAGGATTGTTGATGGGATAGATGATGCACTGGAACAATTGAAATATTTGAATGAGGTGACAACCTCAAATTAATTAGAACACAGACGAATCTCCTGAGATGTCTTGAACACTCCGGAAGGATAAAATGGCGAGAGGCGAACGAGCAGTGAAAACACTTGAGCCGAGGGAAAGAATGTGATCAACCCGAAAAACTTGAATTGAATCCACCGGAAAAAGAAAGGGATGAAGAATGTCCACCGAGACGAGAATTCACCGGTTGAAATAATTTATGAAAGACTGAAGAGGTTCTGCACGAATGAAATTGATGGTCGAAAG
>NC_057810.1:324828496-324832873 GCF_018294505.1 Triticum aestivum | reverse complement strand
CAACTTGGAAGGGGAAATCGACGAATATCTTGAAGAAAAAACACTGGTTGAAATCATTGAGGAGAGAGAGCAAAAACTTCACACGAGTAGGATGGATGCTCGATAACAGACTCTAGTTTAGAAGAATACGGGGAGGGCGGGTGGGAAAAGAAAACAACTGAGGATAGAACTCAATGATGAAGAGGCTCGAGTCAACTTGACGAGAAATGCACCGGATAAAAAGAGCTGAGAGCCAACGATCGGAAAACCCACTATGTGAACCTAGAGAAAAATTTGAAGGAGAAGAGAAGTAATTCAAAACACCTACGTCAAGATTCCTGACCAGAGCGACGAAGGGGCAGAGGAGTAAAAAGAATTCCTACTCTCCGATATAACTTGACTCCAAAAACAGTTTATTCTAGAATCAACAACGGCCAAACTACACGATCAATCAAGGGGGCTCCTAGGGTCGGTCGAGGCTCTGATACCAACTTGTCACGCCCAATATGCGACCCTATCCAAAAGGAACTCGAAGGTCCCACCAAGGATAGACCCGCATATTGAAACGCTTTTGCAAGGTGGATATCATTACATCAACATTACATAATAGATGGGGATACATACATAAGGCATACAATGCCACATGAATACAACATCACAATACATCAGAGCATCATCCGACTACGGATGGAACACAAACAGAAACTCAAACAACATCCACCTTGCTAGCCCAGGCTGCCGACCTGGAACCTATCCCCTGATCGAAGAAGCAGAAGAAGAACTCAATGCAAGCAAGCATCGCTCTCGCGTCATGATCATCGCATAACATGTACCTGCAACTGTTGTTGTAGTAATCTGTGAGCCACGAGGACTCAGCAATCCCATCACCATGGGTATCAAGACTAGCAAAGCTTAAAGGGAAAGGAAGGGGTAAAGTGGTGAGGCTGCAGCAGCGACTAAGCATATATGGTGGCTAACATACACAAATAAGAGCGAGAAGAGAACAAGCGGAACGTTCGTCAACTAGTAATGATCAAGAAGTGATCCTGAACTCCTACTTACGTCAAACATAACACAGAAACCGTGTTCACTTCCCAGACTCCACCGAGAAGAGACCATCACGGCTACACACACTATTGATGCGTTTTAATTCGGATCTGGTGTCAAGTTGTCTACAACCGGACATTAACAAATTCCCATCTGCCAATAACCGTAGGCACGGCTTTCGAAAGATTATACCCTGCAGGGGTGTCCCAACTTAGCCCATGACAAGCTCTCATGATCAATGAAGGAATAGACCTTGTCCCAGGAAGACCCGATCAGACTCGGAATCCCGGTTTACAAGACATTTTGACAATGGTAAAACAAGACCAGCAAAGCCGCCCGATGCGCCGACAATCCCGATAGGAGCTGCACATATCTCGTTCTCAGGGCAACACCGCATGAGCAATCCATACAACTAAAACCAGACCTCAAGTTTCCCTGAGGGGGCGCTGCAAAGGGCTCTAGTTCGGACCAACACTTAGAAAAGCACTGGCCCGGGGGGGCTAAAATAAAGATGACCCTTGGGTTGGCCGACCCAAGGGAAAGGGTAGGTGGTGGTGAGGCAAATGGTAAAACCAAGGTTGGGCCTTGCTGGAGGAGTTTTATTCAAAGCGAACTGTCGAGGGGGTCCCATAAATCACCCGACCGCGTAAGGAACGCAAAATCCGGGAACATAACACTGGTATGACGGAAACTAGGGCGGCAAGAGTGGAACAAAACACTAGGCAAAAGGCCGAGTCTTCCACCCTTTACCAAGTATATAGATGCATTAATAATATAAGAGATATTGTGATATCCCAACCAAAATCCTGTCCACCATGGAGAAATCTTCAACTTCACCTGCAACTAACAACGCTATAAGAGGGGCTGAGCAAAGCGGTAACATAGCCAAACAACGGTTTGCATAGGAAAGGTGTCAAAGGTTAGAGGCTGACATGGCAATATGGGAGGCTTGATGAGCAAAAGATAGGTAACGCAGCATAGCGATAGAACGAAGCAACTAGCATAGCAATGATAGTAGTGAGATCCAGGGTAGCGGTCATCTTGCCTGAAATCCCGCAAGGAAGAAGAACGAGTCCATGAAGAAGACGAACGGATGAAGCCGAACCAATCATAGACGAACGAGTCCTCACGATCGCAACGAAACAGGAACTATCGAAAAGAAGCACACAACATGGTAAACACACCACACATGAACAAGGCATGATGCACAACGAGCATGATGCATGACAAGGCTACATGAGGCTACTCATGGCAAGAGATGATGCAAACAAGAGCAACACATCAAGGCAAGTTTAAATGAGGCCGGGAACAACATATAACAATTCCGGTAAGTCCTCATATGCATATTTCGAAATTGGTCCAGATCTGAATAAACCTTATGTTCAAGTTGTTAAACAGCAAGTTAAGATGCACCAAGATGATCTACAAGAGATTCTAGTCAAGTTACATATAAAGTTCATCAGATTTGGAGCTACGGCCTAGAAGATATGAGCAAAACAAGTTAAACATGGCATTGATGCAAAATGCACCCAAACATCAACCAAACACCTCAAAACAAGGATGCAACATGATAATATGAAACTACATGCAATTCTAAGCAAGTTTCATATCGAGCACACTCAAAACGGAGCAACGGTTCAACACACACACATGAAGCAAGTTTAAAGGACAAGCTGTCCAAAACAGCAACTAGGCATATTGCAAGCATCAAAACAACATGCTACAGCACCCCAACATGATAACAAAAGGCATGGACATGATGTACAGGTAAAGCATTACAAAACATGAACACCGAGCTATCTCCAGAAATCACTAGGACATGCTCAAACAGACATGATAAGATTGCAAGTTATAACAATTTCAGACTTTGCAGAAAATAACATCACGATGCATTGTTCAGAGCTATCAAACAACATGTTACAAGAACTTATAATGGCAAACAAAGGCATGGCATGAATCTACTAAATGCATAGATCAAAAGTCCCTTAGTGACCATAACCAAAAATGATCAGAAAATATGATGGCACCCACCTAAACATAGCAAGTTATTATTACAGATTCATACATGGCAGGAACATAATTATGAAGGCATGTAGATGAGCTTGTGCAACTCACTACAGAGCAATACATGGCATGGCAAGTCACCCAACAGTAAGAAGACATGTTTCTTAAGCTAAGCATGTCAATAGAAAGGTCATAGGGTGCATGGATCACTAGCAAAACACATGGGAACAAGCGAACTTAATGTTAACAGGCTAACAACAACATTTTCAAGCAAATTTGGAGCAAGATATGAACAAGCTACAACAACCTATAAATGCAACCAGGGGCATGTATGGATAGAGGATGACATGTAGATCAAAACATGTTTATAGAACATCTCCAGATTATGCATAGAATGATTAGTAGCAACATGTTAATATAGCATCACGAAATAACAGATCCAGCCTAGCAAAACAGCAACCTCATGAACACTACTTAACAAGCTCAATACACTCACCACAAGTCATTGCATGACAATATAAGCATAGCATCATCAAGAAGACATGTTTGTGAAACAAACCAAGTCAAGAACAAGTCCATAACATGCAAGGATCAACTATAGCAAGCTTGGCCAAATTGAATAACATGTAAACAATCTGCCAGGAAACATTTTGAAGCAAAAGTAGGGCACGAAAATGACATGCTAGACTACTCCATAATTTCAACCAAGGGCATGAATGGATAGACAACAACCACATGTTCAAAACACCCTTACTGAAGTATCTCAAAATATGCAAGGATCTCTCTGTAGCATCAAGTTTACATGGCATCAAAATTACAGCAGAACAGGGACCAAAATCAGCAACATCATGATGCCTAGTTTACATGCTTTTGTTAGTCACCACATTGATCACAAAAATACATGGTAAGCACCTCTGTAAAGAAGACATAGCCTAGTTCAAAACATCTGTAGACATCAACCTCATAGGATGCACACATCAATCATGGCAAAAATGACAAAAGAGCTCGTTCTGTTAACAAACAACAGAAAACATCACGAAGCACTCTTACAACGATGATTCAGCATCAAGATGACCTCAAATGAAATATGATGCACTGGAATTAAATGATGTACTCGTCGAGAAGAACAATTTGACATATTACACGCACGAAACGGAGCTACGGATGTAGAGATACGGCATGACGAACATGGCATGAAAATTATAGAATCTGGGGACTTGGCAGAATTTTACCTCCGGGGAAAAAGTCAACCCGGGACGACGCGATGCGGGACGGAGGGATCCCGGGGGGGTTTGAGGCGCGTTTGGTTCCGGGACGGGCGGAGGCGGCCGGGGCGACCGAAGCGGC
>NC_057810.1:324790292-324828017 GCF_018294505.1 Triticum aestivum | reverse complement strand
CTGGGCCCGGGCGGGCCTGCTGCGGGCCGCGCGGGCCGGCGGTGGCGGAGGTGGCGCTGGGATACGTGGCGGCGTCTGATTCGTGGGGGGCGGCAGCTGGACGTGTCCAGTCCGGTACGGACATGTCCGGCGCGGCGCGAAGGAGAAAATTAGGGTTTCGGGGGGATTTGATCCGTGAAAATGGAAGGGGAGGGCCTATTTATAGTTTCTGGGAGCTAGGAGAGTCCAAATGAGGAGCGGTTTTCGGCCACGCAATCGTGATCGAACGACCGAGAGCATGGAGGGGAGTTAGATGGGTTTTTGGGCCAGTTTGGAAGGGGTGTTGGGCTGCAAAGAGAAAGGGGCTTTTACGGTTACCCGGTTAACCGTTGGAGTACCAAACGAACTCCAAATGGCACAAAACTTGACAGGCGGTCTACCGGTGCTATACCAAGGCCGCTTGGCAAGACTCGGTCCATTCCGAGAACATTTAGCACCCACTCACAAGAGGAGACAAAAGGGGAACGCCGGAGGGCATAGGAGCGCCGGATTGCAAAACGGACAACGGGGAAAAGGCTCGGATGCATGAGACGAACACGTATGCAAAATGAAATGCACATGATGACAAGATAAAATGCAACACGCAAGCAAATGACATGGCAAAGGCGGCGAATAACTGGCAAAAACCTAGCGCATCGGACTGGGGTGTTACAGCCACACCCCTCCCGATCAACAGTACCCCGTTTCGACCGTAGGAGGTCCAACAGAAGTCTATGTCCTCCATTTTGCGGTACGCCAGAGCCCTCCCGATGAATAGGATCCCGTTTCAAATGTGGCCGGTCGAACACAAGGTTGTTTCCTCCATTCTGCGGTACGCCAGGCCTCGTTTCCATCGGTTGTTCCATCCAAGCCGGTTGGCTCCCACATGTTCCGTTGCCTCCCGATGAACACGACAGATTCCGTTGCCTCCCCATGAACATGATGACGATGCAGTTTCTTCGTTCCGACCCAGCCATGTACACGAGCTCTGCCGTACGTATGAGCGAGTAGGCGTTCGAGACCCCGCCCGTTGTACGTACATGGCCGTATTTACTTTCTTGCACCCTGACCGTTGTACGTACGTGTACATGCTACGTGCGCGCCTCTACTACGACATGTGCACGTCTACATCAACCAGTCTGTACGTACACGTTCGTGACCAGAATGACAATGCTACGTACTCTTCGACCAGGTGGGTCCCGACTGTCAGGCACTTCCTTGTGTGCGAAGATGTACCTAGTGGGTCACAGTAGTCAGGGGGACGAATCATTTTTTTTGGCCCGGACGCACTTCCTTGCCAGCGAAGATGTAGCTGGTGGGTCCCAGCAGTCAGGGGTGAAATGTTTTTTTAAAAATAGAGTGGCCCGTCCGGTGGGTCCCTGCTGCGAGGTAGAGGAATAATTATTTTTCCCGTAATAAGGAGGCACTTCCTTGCGGCCGCCATGGACCCAGATGTTAGCCTCTCCACATATAGTACTCTTCCGATGGAAGTCGTTCCTTGACCACGTTGACCACGCCGCGCCAAGAGCACCAGGGCGATGGATGACGGCGAGGCCTCGGAAGGGGACAACACGGAGTCGGGGAAGACGCGGCAGTGGAAGCCCGCACAGAGAGGAGTACGAGAGTTCAATGGTTCGGCTGTGGTGTGAGGCTTCTGATGACTCTCCTTTGTTGACCACGTTGACCACACCGTGCCGAGCGCGCCAAGGCAAGTGGACGACGGAGAGACCCCGGATTGGAACAACCGGGAGATGGGGAAGACGCGGCAGTGGAATCGCTGATGGAGAGGAGTGGGAAACTTGACTGGTTCGCGTGCGTGGCAGCACTGCTACCCACGGGAGACAGGAGCAAGAACAGAGGTTGAAGAAGGAGCGTGGCTGTTGGATTAACATCCAATGGTCCTGCTGCTAGAATCATTTAATGATTAAGTTGACAAAGCTCTGCGTACATGTCTGCTTAGTAGGCCCACAAGTCAGCCACCAAATCTGTTGGGTCCTAGCTTTCATCGGGAGGAATAGTTTTTTTGCATAACAAGGAGGCACTTCCTTCCGTGCGAAGATACATCCGGTGGGTCCCAGCTGTTAGGGGGAGGAAACAGCTTAATAAGGAGGAACTTTCCTTGCGTGCGACCATGGACCTCATGGGTCCCAGCCATCAGGCTCTCACATATTGTCCTCTTCTGATGACTCTCGTTTGTTGACCACGCCATGCCGAGCGCAGCGAGGCGGTGGACAACGGCGAGGCCCTAGACTGGAACGACTGGGAGATGGGGAAGACGCGACAGTGGAGTCGCAGACGGAGAGGAGTGGGAAACTTGACTGGTTCAGGTGCGGGGTAGGCATACACTCGGCAGACAATAACAGGAGGTGCGGAGTGGAGGGATGGCCTGCCGTCGGCAGGGTAGCGTTTCACTGCGAGGCGCGCAAACAACACCGCTCGACACCGGAGGCTGGAGTAGGCGGTCCCGGCAAGGCCGGGGGAAGAAGACGAGAGATTGAAGAAGAATGTCGACCGTTGGATGTAAATCCAATGCCTTGCTTAGGCTTCGACCTACTAGCCCACATGTCAGCCAGTCCATTTGTTTTTTTAGTCCATTTGGTGGGCTGGGTGAAACAATGATGTAGCATCTATGGCAGCCCGTTTATATATATGGTAGAATTTAAAGCCCATTTGCATTTTTCTCGAAATCCGCAGACTTGCTCGGCTAGGTGAAAATATCATGTTGGGCTGGACGGAGAAATGTTATAAGAACATAAACACATGATTGCACGTCTATTACTGCATTGGTCAGTAAAATCTTTGCAAGCTTATGTACGCAATCACTAGGAGTTAACTTGCCAAGTTATATATAAACTATTATTATTATTCTTTTGTAAGAACTTTCAATTTGCGAAATAAAATATCATTTTAATTTGATGAAATTATTTTTTTAGGATAGACATGGGACAGTTGGGTTGGTTCTCGGGAAAAGTAGTGAGAGAAAACTCAGTTTACATCGAAAAAGGAAGTGGAAGAAAATTCAGATATAGGATTAATGAAAACAAAAAATAAAGGAAGTGGGATGGTCTATAAAATGGTTGGACGAACGACAGGTTTAACGGGACCTTATGTTTTTTCTATTATATATATATATATGTAATAAAATAATATATATATATATATATACTATTATTGAAGGGAAAACATAGGTTCAGTTTTGCATTCTTATAGAAAAATAGAACTGAGCTGTGCATCGTCTTGAAAAAACAAACATAACTTGGGCTGCTGATGTTATAGACAAGCTAGGTTGAGAGGCTCAGAGGCCGCTTGATCCAAAAAACATTGAAAAATGTCGTGGTCTGCCCATGTTAAACAAACAAAACCTAGGCCATGGACCTGGTGGGCCCAGGACTGTCAGCCTCTCGACGAACAGTTGTCTCCCAATTCCTCTTGTTTTGCTGACCATGTTGGGAACGACAAATGGCGGAGCCGCGGCGAGAGCACCAAGGCGGAGGACGGCGTTGAGAATGTGGACCAAACAAACCGGAGCGGGGAAAGATGCGGGCGGAGGGGAGTACGAGGGTTGACTTGTTCGGATGCAGGGTGGCCGGTGGAGCTCCTTGGTATCATTGTCTTATTTCATGTTGGCGTAGACGGGGTTAAAAATGGTCTCAGCGAGGTCAACCACGGAGTCCATCTCCTGCGCGTTGCCAATGATCTTGTATTGCTTCTAGATGTCAACAAGCTTGTTGCACCAAATGGCCGAATTGTCGCGTTCTTCCTTCTCTCCACCATAGTGAAGGTGCAGTCGGTGCTGCCGATGAAATGGGCGAATGCTCCAGAACCTCTGATGGCCCTACAATAGTGGTAGACGGGAACCTCGTCTCGCACGCATACCTGGGCGACTGCGACCCGCTGGTCCCTGTCAGGAGACAAATGGATGGGCACAAGGTCTAGTCCTGCGACCTTGTGCTTTCTCGTCCTATAGGTACTGCTTGAACTCGGCGAGGCAGAGCTTCACCGAATCCGGATCGTTGGTGTACATCACATTCAAATTGTGCCGCCATGGGACTGAATGGAGAACTCAAAGATGAACTCCTTGCTGAAGTCCGTATCCAGTAGGCTCACCCCTCGGATCGCCATTGGAGTCTCTTCAAGTGAATGAGTTAGTAGGCGGTAGCAGCAGTTCGTTTTTCAGCTCTTGGGGAACTGGATTCAACAGTAAACTGAGTGTGTATAGGCGACAACAGTTACTACCCCTCCACCGCCCACTGCACGCCCGGCAGAATATGCACCCACGGCGCATTCCGGCCACACACGTCGGTTCATGTGTGGGTCTGTGTTGGTACTATAATAACAAGTGTTAGTGGTAACTTTACTTAAATTTAATTAGCTTTAATTGAAATGTATTCTTAAAAAATGCAATGCATTGGCTCGTTCTATCAGTGCCACAGGATCAACAAGCACAACAATTAGAATTATTATTCTAAGGACGCACGTGATTAGCACATTTGCCACACTTTCACACAGAAAATACTACCAAGTTTGAACAGTTTGTTATGGTTGTTGTTCTCTGCATCATCATGCCATGTTTCCCCGCTTGCAAGATTCAAAACCAACAAATAAGATTCAAATAATAAGTACAACAAAGATGCCTACACATCTCATTGATTCCCAGCTTCCAAGATTCAGAACCAACAAATAAGCTTAAAATAATAAGTACAACAAAGATGCCTACATATCTCATTGATTCCCGGCTTGCAAGATTCAGAACCAACCCATTAGAGCCTTTTGATAAAGTGAATATAAGGATTAAATCCATCTTAGCTAGCTGTGTCAGACAACCCAAGAACATGGAAAATGCTCTTGACCATCACAACATCTGTTGCAGAGTAATCCTGTTTACACAGATAAGAAAGAGCATGATTACTATAATAGTGGCACTAGTTGAAGCAACCGGTGTGAGGGGCCCTACACCGCCACCACTTGATGTGGTGAACCTACAACTCCCCTCGAATGAGGTCAACCTGCAGATCCATGATTCAATTCATGCGCCTTTTTCTGCAGTTCACCTGAAATGAAGCACATATTGCATCATTCATCTAGCAAGAAGTACTTGCTCTTGTGAGCTGGCAGGTTCTTCTTTAGTAGTTGCACTAAAATTCAACAACATTGAGGTTGGATGTCCTGCTCATGTAAGGTGCAACTATAATTTGCTTATCCTTTTATGCAGTTCCACTAAAATAAAGTGCCATTGTGGTGACTGTGACGGCTTATCATGCAAAAGCTAATAAAATGTTGCACGAGATTACCAGCAGAATTTGATGGAGATTTTGGAAACTCCAATCACCATTTTTTGCAGTTCCACCAAAATTGAGAGATGTTGTCCACATGACATTTTAGTTGAACTGCACAAGACACTCATTCCAAAAGAAAGTGTTTTGTGCAGTTCACCAAAAGGTCACAATAGCAACAAGTGAAATGGATATCCCTATCTGCACAAAAAGATAGAAAGTAAACAGTTGCTGGTCAATAAGAATATATGAAACACACACGAAATGAAAAGAAGCATATTAATTATGTTCATGGCAATCACGCAAGGATAGTAGAAATTTTAAAACATGTTACCGGAAGCATTACGATCAACTATGACATTCGTCAAATATGGCATTACTTTAATGTTGGCATTGCTTGTTTACCAGATACAGTAAATCAACAACAGCTAAAGAGTTTGTTCAAGGGCATGGAACCGTCGGGACACCAAGTCACTCAGCAGCATAAAGAAGCAACTTACTTATCATACTGGGGAAAATTGCAGGAGTACCATTTGTTAACATAGTTTAATTGCATCATATCACTGGAGGCATTAGATGAACAATAACACCGGTTAGACATGTCCTTAAGGTAACAGTGTGATCGCTTCATTTTACATGCGCCCTTACATTAATAATAGCAAAAGGTTGGTATAAGGACATGCGACAGTGGACGCATCAACATAATGTACCTACAAGGAGGCATAAAGTGGTGATGCCGAGTTTGTTCATGCTCTGTGAGGGCAGCAAATCTAATCCTGGAGACCTTTTACTATGTGAGGGCGGAAAATCTAATCTTGGAGACCTTTTACTATGTGAGGCCAGCAAATCTAATCCTGGAGACCTTTTACTATGTGAGGCAACAAATCTAATCCTGGACATACTCTATTGACTTATCCACCAGCCGCCACTTTCTATCCTTTTTTCAACCAATAATAGATCTGTTCCTTATACAGTTTGTACTGAGTTTTCCCATTATTTCCCTTTTCAACCAAGAGACCAGTTCGGATCCGGTCTCTACTACTTTCCCCCAGTTATTTCCTCTTTGAATCAATTCCTAGATTCATGCTATGATTTTTTCCCTTTTCTTTGTTGTTTGAACCAAGTCCTAGATTCAAATGCATGAAGTAGCTTTACCTCTAATAATACTAAAAAATTAGGTGGATTTGGAAGAGCTGATGGAAGTAGAAAAAGATGCACATGCAGACATGTTGGGAGCTGGGGCAGTAGAGCAAGGCCGCTTTCAAAGAACTTGTACCTGACGTTCGTCGGGATGTCGATGGCGGCAGGTCCGACCTGGGCATAATATGGCAGGGAGGAAGAAGGGTCGGAGGACCTCCCGAGCCGGCGCTTTGTCGAAGAGAACGACACGGGCAGAGGATCGTGCCCCACCGGCAGCAATGGGTTTCCTCCCTCGGCGGTGATGACCGCCTGAATGATGCACCTTTTAGTCCTCTAGACACACCGGCCGAAGGGATCCGGCCGGATCTGTGACTAGCGGTGAGCAGAGAGAAAATGTCGCTGCCGCTATCTTGTTTAGATCTGGAGAAGTTGAGAGAATGAAGAGATCAGCCCTAGTAAAGCAAGCGCTGAGGCCCCTGCGTACATATACAGTGGAGTGATTATCTTTTTCTCTCCACAACAAGCGTTTCAATTTGTGTACGTGGCATTAAAGAAAAGAAACTCTCTATAAGGTAACTAACCGTACAACTCCTACTTACTACTAGTAGTACTAGTATTGTTCACTTGTGCTCCCCGGACCTCCATTCATTGAACAACCCCACGGGTGAATAAACATACAGTAAGTATTTATATAGAACGAACAAGCTCGAACTATTTTCGCGTAGTTAAAAGTTTAGGGCGGGGCTTTTCCCGGGCAGTACGCGTGGTAGTTTTTGGGTAGGTGGTTTGACAGAGAGGCGAGGAGAGTGAGGGAGTGGCGGATTCAAACTTACTGGTGGAAAGGTCGGGTTGTGCGATTTGATGGTGCGTTACTGCTGGAAAGACTTGTGATATGACTACTCAGTATAGTCATGAATTACTGGCGCTACGACCGGACTGATGCCCCCTTCCATTCCGCACTCTAATATAGTGCATGACACATTGCCCGGATGCTAGCTCTTCCATATGTCAGCGACGTACGTAGTAAGAAGGAGCAAACAATGATGTGGTATATACTACTACTACTACTACTCACGCTGGAGGAGTGCGAACCACAGCAGCCCAGTGAGCCAGCAGTAGATAACAATGTGGTGATATGGCCATATAAACAATGTGCTACGGTCCAGACTGTAGCATGTATAGTACTACTCCTCTTTGTTTGGATCCCTGAGTTAGAGCTAGCTTGGGTTGAAATAGGCTCAAATTATCAAAACAGGATGGGTTAGTTTGAGCTAGTTTGCTATAACCTAGCTAAAAAACTAGCCTGGTGGAGAGATTCTAATTGGGTTAGTTATCCTCGGGCCCACTAAAAGAGAACTATAAAATCTCCCCTGACCGCACCAGATCGCTCCCTCCCCCTCCCCTTGCACGACTCCTCTCTGTTCCCCATCGGGCCGCCCTCCCAAGCGGCGCTCTACCGCTCGCCCTCTCTCTCCTCTAGCCGCCCTCTTCTTCCGGCCTCCGCCGCCCTCTTCTTCCGGCCTCCGCCGCCCTGCTCGGACCGCCCTCTCCCTTCGGCCTTCAAAGGTCGCCCCGCACCCCCTTCACCGGTTGTTTTTCCCCATCTGTCATGCGCAGCGGCAATGCATCTACCAGCGAGGTCGCGAGAGGGGTGAGTTTGTTCGTTCCTTCTTTGTCTCATAGCCATATCATTGATCTTGCTCTCTCTAGCGCTAATTCTGATTTGGAAAAGTAGATCCTGATCAAACTTGGTATAGATTTGTGGTGCACGCATGGAATTGTTTGATGCTGCTTGAGGAGGTAATAAATCTTTCTAGAGGCCCAAAGATTCAGTTCACCTTTCTAGGTATTTCAGTTTCAGGCTAGCATTATTTCTAGAGGCCCAAAGATTCAGTTCACCTTTCTAGGTATTGTAGTTTCAGGCTTGCATTATTTCTAGAGGCCTAAAGATTCAATTCACCTTTCTAGGTATTTCAGTTTCAGGCTTGCATTATTTCTAGAGGCCCAAAGATTAAGTTCCCAGTCGGCGGTAAGTGGCCCTGCAAACCATGCCGGTGTCGACCTCAACTCGCAAACGCCAGCGTCGGAGGGGTTCCCGGAGCTTGGGCTCTATAGAGCCTTCCTCCAGAGCGACAATGACGATCTCCTCCCTTGGTGCGTGAGGGGCTCCGCGCTCCCTCCCTATCGTGAATGTCTTCCGTGATGAGTTAGCTGCTTTGTTTCATGCAGTGTTTTTTTGTGAAGCTTGATTGGCAACTTGTATGTTTAAGTGGGATATCTCATTTGTATGAACAAAGTTAAATTTATCATGTTTTGCATGCTTGATTTGTAAAGATGGTTCGTTTATGTCAATTGTGAGCGGGAGGAGGCCACACAAGAGCCGGCCACACCAAATCCGGCAGAAAATAGGGTCCAAAGTAGTCAAATGATTAAGAAAGAGCATTTATTGGCAATCTAACCCTGCCATCAATACGCCTCTTTGGTTTAGAGTTAGTTCAGGGTTAGTTCAGGGTTAGAATCTAACTCTAACCTCTAACTGAGTTAGAGTTCTCCTTGTCTCGGTTCATCGCCATCATACTTTCCCCATTCATGTGTTTTCAGTATCCTGCGAATCAAAGAGTCCCTATTTTGCGGGAAAAATCAAAGAGGCCCTTAGACAGGCTTAGGTCCGGTCATTTTTTATAAACGTGTTATGTCCAAAATTGAATGAACGTGCTCCGGTTTCTATGAAAATAATCCGGTTTCATGTGGTAATTCATTTATTTATTTACTCTTCTGCGGGGGGTTTGCATGTAATTCATGAGGTCTGAAAAGTAAAGTACCCCGGCATATGCTCCGAGCCGCACATGTCAGCAAAAGGGAGCACATGGAAATAGCCTAGGAGTACATATAGGAGGATAAATGCGTTAAAAAATATGTACTGTGAAGCGTAGCTGCGGTTCGAAAAGGAGACCTAAATTGATGACAGCTATAGGTCGCATGCGCCCAACTAGTGGTACTAGACATACACCTAATTTCCCTCAAAAAAAGAGGTACGAGTGCTCAGTACACCTATTCTATCTGACACGAGTCCCATCTAATTCTAAACTCGGCCGACGCCCGGTGGGCGGGGAGGGTTTGCTCAACTGCAGCCCCACCTCACAGTGAAAACGTTACGACTGGAATAAAAATGCAATATACTCCCTCCCTTCCTAAATATAAGCCTTTTAGATACTATTTCAAACGGAATACAACATACAGATGTATGTCGACATATTTTAGAGTGTAGATTCACTCATTTTGCTCCTTATGTAGTAGTCCTTGCTGGAATCTTTAGAAAGTGCTTTATTTGGGAACGGGGGGAGTACTATACTAATAAAACATTAAGGCCACGAGGCGATGCGGTGCTGGTTACAGGAGGCAAGAAGAAGAGATGCATCCATCAACGATGTCCACCTCCACGACTCAGGGTGCTGGCCCACCAAACGACGCCTAAGTAGCAACGACTTTTGTGGCCATGTCGACGTGCTTCTGAACAATGGCGTCCAAAGATTCTAGCCGCTGGAAGAAGGCCAACGTCTTTTTGTCCTCGCTTGCCTTGTAGTGGCCTATCTAGATGGTTTCCTCGTAGACGTGGATGTGCAGGCCGGTGGTTTCTTGCATGGCGAGGCGCTGCACGGCGAGCGCGGCCTCGAGGTGCACATTCTTCGTCGCGACCTCCGGTACCTGCAGGGCCACCAGGGCTTGAAAGAGTTCGACACCATGGAGGCCGGTGAGGGTGGCAGGCAATGAGGAGCCTGGGCGCGCCGGCTGGAGCAGTACGACAAGGTTGTCCGCGCACTTCTTGACGGTGGTGAACTTGTGGATGGAGTTGACCATCAAGTCATCCATGCAAGAGGCGAAGCCGGCGTCAGCGAGGCCTGCGATGCCGGCGGTCGCCAGCACCATCTGGAAACACTATGCGCTGCTGGGCTGTAGGCCGGTGCCTTGGATGATTTGGCACAGCCGACTGCCGCTCATGTCCATCTCGTCCATAGATGCTTGTGGCTTCTGGTCACTTGGTCTTGGATTGGAGTGGGCAGTGTTGCGCAGAGACTAGGAGTAGATAGATTGGATTGGTGGGGCACCTTTATACGAGACTCCAAACTCTGTTGCATTCACATTGTGCTGGCTCTATTCTGCTTCTCCAATTAATTCCCTCTGCATGTAATTGAGGATGCATCATTGACCGTTCAATGTCTCAGGAACCGCTACCCTCGGAGGCATTCAAGCACCTATGGAGGCGACTACCGCTCGCGTCTATCACGTGTCAGGAGACATTCCCGTCGAAGACGAGGTGCCTATGGTGACTTTGTAAATTTCAAGATGATAGTGTTGGCTCAGTCTTTCAGAGGTGCTCGTAGAGGTAGGGTGTGCGTGTGTGTATTCATAGGGGTGAGTGTATGCGCGTGTATATGAGAGCTTGCATCTGTACTATGTCAAAAAAAACATAAATGCGTGTCAAAAAGAGACTAGTCAGTTTACTCAATATTGTGCACCGCGGAGAGGAAAATGAGAGAACCACATATTTATTGACGGTGCAGATTCACTCATTTTGCTCCATATGTACTCCGTCTCGGTGTAGTCTAGTCACTTGTTGAAATCTCTAGAAAGGCAAATACTCCTTTCTGGTTTACAGGGCTATACTAGCAAGTACCTACTACAATAGTGGGCTCACATAGCAATTTTGCCTCATGCAAGAGCCTAACTATATGTGTGCTTTAAGGTTCGCAACTGCCACGTTACTACTACTGCTTCTACAATATCGAATCCACTGCTGCATGTCCGTCCACCGCGAGCGGGAGGGTTAGCTATTTGTAGTTATGTAAGCAAAAGCCTATCCTCGTCTGAGAGCAACCGCACGCATGGGCGAGGGAGAAGGCGTGTAGTAGTAAAATCAAGCTTCTCCTCGTTGTACGAGTTGACGCGATACATCATAGCACTGGCCCCGCATGCTTGCCTCTAAACTTGGCTGAAAGACCCGCATTGTACAATATATTTGCTGCAACCTCTAACATTTACCAACCACAAATTAAAATATGTATTCCTGTCTTGACCAGATGAGCGTGCAAACTACAATCACTAGGATGACAGGTAGGGCCAGAAGACTATTTTAATTAAAAAACTTCGAGATGGACACATAGCATGGAGCCGACCCCAATGATTTTAAGCTTACAGGGACGGTACACGCTATCCTAGACTACTCTACACATGAAACTGCCACACGAGCGTCCGGGCTGTGCTTGGCTTTTCGCTGTAGGATTTCGGGTTCCGGCAGACCCTTGAGGTTTGAACACTAGGGTGCGCACGAAGATCTCTCCCCTACCAGCTCACGTCTCGAAGTCTCGCAAAGATCTAAACAAGAAAGATGAACACACTAGGGACACGAGATTTATACTGGTTCAGGCCACCATTGTGGTGTAATACCCTACTCCAGTGTGTGGTGTGGTGGATTGCCTCAGGGGCTGATGGTGAACAGTACAAAGGGAGAACAGCCTCGCGAGGGGCTGTTCTTGAGCTGGTGCGATGAACTTCTTGGGTGAGTTCAGTCGCTTCTCTCTCTCTGGTCGATCTCCAGATGCCTCTAGATGCCCCTACCCTGTGGGTGGCTAGCCCTATTTATAGAGCGATGCCCTGGGCCTCTCCCCAAATAATGAGCGGGAAGGGCGCCAACAATTGGCCATTTTGAAGGGGAACATCTGGTACACTTATCCTGACTAAAGTTGGTCTTCGGGTGCCAAAGGCTCTGACGGTGACGCCGCCCTGGGCTCCATGATGACCTCCATCCTGCCGTTCTGCTGGTCTTGGTCTTGTTGCACAGAAACGGTAAACTTTGCCTAATGCCTTGGCCTGTGCTTGCCCCCTTTGCACCGAAAGGTTAACAAGGACATTGTGCAGGCCGGCGCCTGCCTGACGCCCGCCTGGTCCTCGATCGTCATGGCTTGCATCACGGGCCCCTCAGGAGGTGCCCTGCCTTGATCTCTCCGCCTCCTTGCGAGCCTGCCTAAGGAGGCTGCTCCTGAGGAAGCTTCCTGTCGTCCGTCCCGCGAGGCTTGGCCCCTCGCGAGGGTCTTGAGCTTCAGCTGATGAAGCTGGGCTGCATTGGGCCCCCACTTGAGCCACGCCGCAGGCCGCAGGCAGGCAAGTCTGGGGACCCCCGTTCCCAGAACGCCGACAATAGCACCCGGGCCCTAGGCGCGCCCGGACTTGGCTTAGCAGAGAAGCGAAGGGGCAAGTGCGAAGCGCCACGGTCCGCAACAGCCTGCGACCTTGGGCGCCGCGTGGCGGTTGATTTGACGTGGGCGTCTCCGCTTCCCCATGATGCCTCATTCTGCGCCCGGCTAGGCGGACCCATGGTTGCACACAGCTACTCCCTTTTCGCCGCCCGCGCGCTTCTTGCCCTTCCTCCTTCCTCGAGTGTCAGTGTACTAGAATAGGGGTACCCTAGTACCCCGAACTTGTGCACGGGCAGTTGCAGCACCCTGCGGCAAGGCTTGCCGGGCGAACGCCAAGATCCTCCATGGTTCGCTTGGAGCCATTCAAGAACAAAGTATTTAAGCTCAGGAGACAAGGCCCCGGCAAGAGGAGCTTGCCGGGAAGGCCAACCAAGGCACTCCAAGGAACTTGCCGCGACGCGCCACGTGCTCCGGCAAGGCAACAAGGCCCCGGCAAGAGGAGCTTGCCGGGAAGACCAACCAAGGTACCTCGAGGACCGGTAAGCGGCAAGCTTCCGGACCCGACAAGATGACAGCAGCGGCAAGGCGCTTGCCGCGGCAAGCGGCCACTCTGTGCCCACGCTCCAGCGCATCCACCAACGTGTCGCTCTGGGGGCCTCTCCAGGCGCGCGTGGCGGGAGGCTGTGCAGCCAGCGGTGCGCAGTGGCATGCGAAGCTGACAAGATCGCCATCGTGGCGAACGGTGGCGCCCCTAACGGTCCTTTTCTGCATTGTCTGGGCGACTCAGACGGGCATTTAATGCCCTTGTCCCCTGCAGTCAGGGTTAGGTAGGGTGCACTGTAAAAGTAACTGTACCAACCACCTCACTTTTTACATTTGTACCCTTCTCTGCGTTGCCACCTGTCAGTGACCCCTTTAGCATATAAAAGGAGGCCCATGCGCAACGTAGAGGAGGTTGGGAGGTTCGACTAGTTTGGGACCCAGAAAAACACTACGCTCTCTCTCTGGAGCAAGAACACAAGATAATCAAGCAAGCAGCAGTAGGAGTGTTATCTCTCTGGAGAGCTCCGAAGCTGGGTAAACTGCTCGTGTGCTTCGCCTCGATCTGCTCTTCGTGTGATCTCCGCCCCCCGCCGAACCGAAAGGGGCCCGGTCCGCCGGCCCCATAGGTGTTCGTGGATCAGTTTCCCCAACATCTTTTGCGCGCCAGGTAGGGGCGTCGAGATTGTGTGAACCTGATCCGGCGTTCACATGAGCTAGATCTTCATTCCCTTCATCAACATGCCACCGAAGAAGAAGACTTCGGCGGCAGCCGCTCCGTCCACGTCCCTTCCGCCACCATTGGAGCAAACGGGTGGTGGAATGGACGCCGGCGGAAGAATGGACGTCGACGAGGAAGCTTATGATGCTGCCAGGTCCAAGGACAAGGCTGCACAAACCTCGGCGACTGTACATGTTCCGCGCCACTCTCAGGAGGCGCAAGACCAACAGCGTCATGGCACTTGCAGTGCCATACGCATGATAGGCCAAGACCAAGCTGGTGGATCTCGGGGCGCTCAAGACCAGCATGCACGCCAGCGTGCTGGCACGAGCTAGGCACGGTCGCCTGGACGGGATACTGCTCCTTCTAACATAGTTAGAAGTCCGAGCACGTCCCGCTCCTCGCGCCGTCCGCCACTGCCACCCACCACTCCAGCAGAAGCTTTGCCGCGAGCTCAACTGCTCCTAGATTACCCTCCGACGTCGGACAAGATCGACGAATGGAGGGCCACCATTCAGAGTCTCATCGGCTACGCCAACGGCGACACTCCACGGCGGCCGAGCGCGTCGCCGCCGCGGCAGGGTTGCCGGGCGCGAGCCGGTGGCGACGAAGCGGGTGGAGGTGCAACTACCATGCAATCACCGCCCCGAAGGCCAAGATCGCCGACTCGCCGGATCCACCTCGACGGCGACTCCACCGCATCATCAGGTCCACGAGCTCGTCGCGATCAGCGCCAAGTTCTTCATGATCGACTACAAGAAGACGCTCGAACTCGCATCGAGCACCGAAGAGAAGCGCGACGTCAATCCGACAAGCGCGCTGGGCCCTCTATTGACATGCATGCGCCAGGGGAACTAGGCGATCTGCCGTACGCGGTAGGTTGCCCTGCGTTCACTCATGAGTTGCGGAAAGTCCAGTGGCCCAACACGAAGAACTTCAAGCCAGATGTACCGGAGAAGTACGACGGCAAGACACATCCGTCGGAGTTCCTCAGCATCTACACCATTGCGGTGCAGGCTGCGGGGGACTGGATGACAAGATCCTTGCCAACTACTTCCCGCTGGTGCTCAAGCCAAATGTCAGATCCTGGCTCATGCACTTGCCGGACAACTCCATATCCTCTTGGGCTCATCTGTGCCATCAGTTTGTCGGCGCCTTCATAGGCGGACACAAGCATCATGTCCAGGAGAGTGATCTTCATCTGCTCGCCCAGAAGGAAGGAGAGCCCCTGCGCAAGTACATTCAGAGATTCAGCAGTGTGCAGCACAACATCCCAGACGTCCACCCTGCCGCGGTGATCAGCGCGTTCCATCAGAACGTGCGAAACCGCAGGATGCGGGAGGAAATAGCGATGTGCAAGATTAGGGACGTCAGTGAGTTATATGCACTGGCCGACAAGTGTGCACGTGATGAGGAAGGGAGGAGACTCCCCGGAGAGAATGTATGAGCGGGAGGATCTGACAGTGAAGATGCTGCCCCGGCAAGGAAAAACTGGTGGCGGAACAACAGGAAGAGGAAAGGCAAAGAGGTGCTAGTTGTTGAGCAGTCCGGCAACGGTGGTGGCGCCAAGGAAGCCAAAGCTGGTGACTCCGGCAAGGAGGTTGCCGCGGAGGTGGCGGTCGCCGACAAGCAGGACGGCACCAACAAGCAGTATTGCAAGATCCACCGCACCGAGGGCCATGATCTTCAGAACTGTAAGAAAGTCGAGCAGCTTGTTGAGCAACAGAAAGCTGAATACGAGCGACGCGACAAGGAGAAGGCCCAGGAAGGTGCTGGGGGATCCGGCAAGAAACGTCCCGGCCGAGGAGGACGCCGCGGCAAGGCCAAGCAGCGACAAGGAGACAGACCTCCTCGCGGCCACGACAAGGATGAAGATGACGACGATGATGAAGACATGGATGATGAGGAGACTGATGAGCAGGAGTTCTAGAAAGCCACAGAGGTCCTGTGCGTTGACGGTGGTGCTTCTCTGCATACCTCGCACCGTCAGCTCAAGAAGCGGGTGCGGGAAGTTAATGGAGCAGAACCACCCGTCGAGTCACGCAAGCCTCTGAAATGGTCCAGCACGCCTATCATCTTTGATATTGAGGACCACCCTGATCGCATAACTGCGGTCGGGAGCTTGCCGATGTTGGTGTCTCCAACAATCCGCAACCTCAAGGTCACTAAGATGCTAGTTGACGGTGGGGCCGGCTTGAACCTGATCTCCTCCGCAGTGCTCCAGAAACTCCAGATCCCTAACAGCGAGCTCGAAGAGACCGATACATTTCAAGGAATCAACCCGGGAAGGAGCAAGCCAAAGGGAAAGATCACGTTGCCGGTAACATTTGGCAGCAAGCTGAACTTTAGGACTGAGAGGGTCACGTTTGATCTTGCTGACTTTCCATTACCTTACAATGGAATCCTTGGCCGTCAGGCACTCGCCAAGTTCATGGCAGCCTCTCACTATGTGTACAACGTACTGAAAATGCCAAGCCCGATAAGTGTCATCTCTGTCCCTGGCGACAAGAAGGATGCTCTTATCTGTGCCGACAAGATCTACCGGGAAGCAGCAGCCGCAGCAGAACGCAAGACACTTGCCGCTGAAGCTCCCGGGGGGAAGAAGAAGACTAAGTCCGGCAAGAGCTCTGATGCCCACTCCGGCAAGCGCACCTCTTCGGAGTGCTGCGCTACCGTCGAGGACGCACCATCGAGCTCCACCGGCAAGTGTAAGAAGGCAATGACAGCTCCACCTGAGACCAAGAAGGTGTCCACCAAGGAGGACGACACTGGTGGTACCTTCACCATCAGCGCCACTCTTGACCCCAAATAGGAAAGCACGCTCGTTGCTTTCCTGCGGGCGAATGTCGACGTGTTTGCGTGGCAACCGTCTGATATCCCTGGTGTTCCCAGGAAAGTAATTGAGCACCACCTTGCCGTCTGTCCTCATGCGCGGCCCGTCAAGCAGAAAGTCAGGAAACAGGCAGTGGAGCGCCAAGAATTCATCGCAGAAGAAATCAAGAAGTTGGAAGCAGCAGGCCTTGTCAGAGGAGTGCTCCATCCCACGTGGTTGGCCAATCCTGTTGTCGTGCGCAAGGCTAACGGGAAAATGGAGGCTTTGTATTGACTTCACTGATGTTAATAAAGCTTGTCCCAAAGACCCGTTTCCCTTGCCGTGCATTGACCAGATTGTTGACTTCACAGCCGGATGTGATTTGCTTTCATTTCTTGATGCATACTCAGGATACCATCAGATCTTCATGGCAGAAGAGGATGAAGAGAAAACCGCATTTATCACCCCGTGTGGCATGTACTGCTTCGTACGGATGCCTTTCGGTTTGAAGAATGCTGGTTCAACATTCGCAAGGGTAGTCCACCACGCTTTTGAGCCGCAGATGCACAGAAATGTGGAAGCCTACATGGATGACATAGTGGTCAAAAGCAAGAACGGGGCGACCCTGATTCAAGATTTAGACGAGACATTTGCAAATCTGCGCAAGATCAACCTCAAGCTTAACCCCGAGAAGTGCGTGTTTGGAGTCCCTTCTGGCAAGCTTCTCGGGTTCTTCGTATCTCAGCGGGGAATTGAAACCAATCCCGACAAGATCAAGGCCATTGAGCAGATCGAAGCACCAAAGTGCGTCAAGGATGTACGAAGGCTTGCCGGTTGCGTGGCTGCTCTCAGCAGGTTTATCTCTAGATCTGCTGAGCGCGCCCTGCCATTTTTCAAAATTTTGAAAAAGGCAGGTCCAATAAAATGGACTCCGGAGGCGGAGGCTGCGCTGCGGGACTTGAAGAGATACCTGTCCTCCACTCCAACACTTGTCGCACCTAAGCCGCAAGAGAAGTTGCTGCTGTATATAGCGGCAACCAATCAAGTGGTTAGTGCTGCGTTAGTGGCGGAGAGGGAGGCAGATGATGAGCCAGCAACCACGGCAGATGCATCCAGCGACAAGCAGGGGGCTTCGCCGACAAGCTCTGGTCCCGACAGAGATGGATCCACACAGGAGCATGATAAGATGCAGAAGAGAATGGTGCAGCGTCCAGTTTACTTTGTCAGTTCCCTTCTACAGGGGGCTAGATCAAGGTACTCTGGTGTGCAGAAGTTGCTTTTCGGCCTCCTCATGGCCTCGAGAAAGCTGCGCCATTACTTCCAAGCACATGAGATCACAGTCATCACTCGTTTTTCGCTGAAGAGGATACTGCAAAATCCAGAAGGGACAGGCGGGATTGTCGAGTGGGCGCTGGAACTGTCAAGCTTTGGCCTCAAGTTTGAGAGCACTTCAACTATCCAAAGCAGGGCATTGGCAGAGTTCATAGCAGAATGGACGCCAACACCAGATGAAGAAATTCCAGAGACGAGCATCCCCGTCAAAGAGGCAAGCAAAGAGTGGCTGATGTACTTTGATGGTGCCTTCTCGCTGCAAGGCGCCGGTGCGGGCGTGCTGCTTGTCGCGCCCACCGGAGAGCACCTCAAGTACGTAGTCCAGATGCACTTTCCCAAGGAGCAAGCAACCAACAATACTGCAGAGTATGAAGGATTGCTTGCCGGTCTCAGAATCGCAGCAGACCTTGGGATCAAGAAGCTCACTGTCAGGGGTGACTCACAGCTTGTCGTCCGCCAAGTGAACAAGAACTACCAGAGTCCATTGATGGAAGCATATGTTGATGAAGTGAGGAAACTAGAAGAGCACTTTGACGGCCTACAGATGGAGCATATCCCAAGAGCTCAGAATGACATTGCTGATGGCCTGTCAAAGTACCCCGCACTAAAGTTACCTGTGGAACCAGGGATCTTTGTGCTCAAGTTAACTCAACCATCCGTAACACCATCAATTGGACAAAGCAAGAAGAGGAAGTTGGTTTTTGGTGACTACTTTCCGGCAGAGCTCCCCGAAGCCGCCGCCAAGAAAGTCCCCAAGATCAACACCAAGGATGCTGAGGGGCAGTCTGCTCCGGCAAGCCTTATGGTTTGTTCCGTTGAAGCAGACACTCCCGACAAGTTTTGCTCCGGCAATCTTGCCGGGGAACATCAAGCTCCGGCAGGGCCGCAAGTCCTTGTCATAGAAGCGGATGTTCCCGCAGCAGCAGATGTGCCTTTTGTCCTTGTTGTCGAGCCACAAGCTCCAGCATGGGCACAGCGGATTGTCCATTTCCTTCAGACAGGAGAACTTCCCGAAGAGCAAGAAGAAGCAGAAAAAGTAGCCCGGCAGTCAAGTATGTACCAGTTTGTCGATAGCATACTGTACAGAAGAAGACTCAACAGTGTGAAATTGAAGTGTATTTGCCGGGAAGATGGACAAAAGCTGTTGGCAGAGATACATGGAGGCATATGTGGCCACCACATTGACGCAAGAGCACTTGCCGGCAAAGCTTTCCGGCAAGGTTTCTTTTGGCCGACAGCCCTCCAGGATGCAACTGCACAAGTAGCCAAGTGTGAAGCGTGCCAGTTCCACTCCAAACAGATACACCAGCCAGCTCAAGCTCTCCAGACGATCCCTTTATCCTGGCCATTTTCGGTCTGGGGGCTCGATATCCTTGGCCCTTTCCCCCGAGCTGTCGGGGGCTTTGAGTACTTGTACGTCGCAATCGACAAGTTCACAAAGTGGCCAGAAGTGCAGCCAGTGAGGAAGGTGACAGCACAGTCAGCAGTCAAGTTCTTCAGGTCAATTGTTTGCCGTTTCGGGATCCCTAACAGGATCATCACCGACAACGGCAGGCAATTCACGAGCCGCACCTTCATGCAGTACGTCCAAGACCTTGGCGCCAAGCTCTGCTTCGCTTCTGTTGCTCATCCGAGAAGCAACGGTCAAGCAGAGAGGGCAAATGCTGAAGTGCTGCGCGGACTCAAGACCAGAACTTTCGACAGGCTGCGCAAGTGCGGAAAAAACTAGATCGAGGAGCTGCCGGTGGTTCCTTGGTCGATCAGAATGACGCCAAGTCAAGCCACTGGCCAGACGCCTTTCGCTCTAGTCTATGGAGCAGAGGCAGTTCTCCCCACGGAACTCGTATACGGATCGCCTCGAGTGCTCGCTTATGATGAGCTTGAGCAAGAACAGCTGCGACAAGACGACGCGCTGCTCCTTGAGGAAGATCGTCTTCAGGCTGCTGTACGAGCTGCTCGATACCAGCAAGCTTTGCGCCGCTACCATAGCCGCAAAGTTAAGGCCAGAAGCTTCGAGGAAGGCGACCTTGTTCTTCGGCGCGTTCAGTCCGCCAAGAATTCCAACAAGTTGACGCCAAAGTGGGAAGGTCCTTATCGGGTGAAACGAGTCACAAGGCCCGGCGCTGTCCGCCTTGAGACCAAAGATGGCATTTCGGTGAGCAACTCCTGGAACATAGAACATATTCGTAAGTTTTTCCCGTAAGGCACGGTTGCCGGAACCCGTTCCGGCAACCACCTTTTGTACAAGTCTTGCCGCTGTTGCATATAATCCTTTGTACAAAGCCGGGCGGAGATCCCGTGCATAAATAAAACCCCATGTGCTCCGCACAACTTGTCCATTTCATGCATTAGTTCCTTTCTTGCATGCATTATCTGACACTTTGTGCAGCACCTACATCCGGTAAGCAATAACAAGCCGAAGGGCTCCATATCATTATTTTCTCTTCTTTCTTCTTTTCAACAAAGGAAAAGAAGGTTCCCTCTCACACAAGTTTGTCGGGGGGGAAGGAGAAGATTGTGGTATGGACCAGCCGTCGTTCGAGCAAAGTTTTGCCTGGCCGGGAAGCAAACGACAGAAAAGCTAAGTTGCCAAAGTTTGAGCAATCAGTTTTTAAAATTTTGAGTTATCTTCCTCGAACGACCCTGCTTTGTATGGAAAACCTGTGCGCGGAGGAACCAACTCGTGGCTAGTTGCGCCCTTACTTTGTTTCGAGTCCGCTCAACAACCTAAGTGTGCTGCATCTAGCCGCGACAAGGTTTCTTGTCGGAAGCAGCGCCGCTAGCAGGCTGCTGACCTTCCGCACTCAGCGCTCGCGGCTCGGGTGCCTGCGCCGACAAGTTCCCTAGAAGCGTAGGGTAAAAACATACAAAGAAAGGAATCTAGTAGAGGAAATAACATAGCAATTGATAACAGAAATAAAGTTATATTACAATATAACTTGTCGCAGCTCTAACAGACTGTTTTCATAACATGATTAGCAACGACAAGGGAAAAGAAGAAATGGGCGGCCTAGTCTACACGATCGCCCTCAACCCTCTTGATCTCGCTCACCTTGTCCACAATGGGTGCGACAAGGGCCTTGAGTGCGTCCCGATCGGCGTCTGGCGGCAAGGACTTAAGGACGTTGGTGAAGCTGAGGCCCGGGTTGCGGAAGGCCACCTTCATCAGCACCTTCTAGAGAACCCCGTCGCAGATTCTGCGCGACTCGTCGGCCAGCTGCTTTGGGATCCTCTCCCGGAGCCACTGGAGTGTCGTCGCCACGCCCTTGAAGAACAGGCTGAGCTTGGCGCTGGGTTGGAGATTCTCGTCGGAGGGATACCCAAAGTCCTCCATCCCCTGCTGCGCCAGCTCCTCGTCGATGACTGCGGCAATATTCACTAGACCCTCGGTCCAGTGCTCCACAGTATCTCTGAATGAGTTCTGGATAACTGCGATGCTCTCCAACAGCGCCTTGTCAGCCCTGACCTTCTCCGACAAGGTCTTCTCCCGCTCCTTGGCGGCCTCCAGCGTCTGCGTCAGCATGGCCAGCTTCAACTCCAGGTCTCCATTGGAATCCTTGGCGGCGCTGAGCTCCTTGCCCCTCTCAGCGAGAAGACCTTGCAGCTCACCGTGGGCGGCAACATCCTTCTCACGCTCACGCTTGAGAGCGGCAAGCTCCTCGCTACTCTTCCCGATGTTGGCCTCCAGCTGTGCCACCTTCTCCTCCAGCTCTTTCTTGGCAGCCTCTGCGATTGCGGCAGCGTCCTTTGCCTCCTTGAGCGCCCCGCCAAGTGCTTGCTCGCGCTCGGCGAGCTCCTCCTCATAGCTGTTGAGGTTGGCCTTCCGCCGCACCAATTCTCCTTCTCGCGCGGACTGCTTCTCGGCGGCCAGCCTTTGTTCCTCCTCAGCTTCGGCCTTCTCGAGAAGGAAGGTCGTGCGCTCCTCGTCGAGTCGCTCCCGCTCCTGTGCCAGGGACCGGAGAGCTTCTTGATTGTGGCCCGGAGCTCCTCCGCGCGCTTCTCCATGTCAACTCCCGCCTTCGCGATAAGCGCTTCCCGAGAAGCCAGCTTGGCTTGCCGTGCGCGGTAGAGTGACAGCAGCTTCCGCAGCAGCTACTCCTCCTCAGGCTCGCCACTTCTGCTGCTGGGCGCGTCGACCAACGATAGTCCAGCAGAGGCGAGCACCTCCTCATCGAAAGTTTCCCCCTCGACCGGCGCCCTGGAGCTCGACGCCCAGGGTAGCTTGATGAAGATATCGTCACCGGCCTTCAAGTAGGCGCCGGGCTGGGGCTCCTTGGAGCCTGGCTCCGCAGAAGCGGCAGAGGGATCGGCGGTCGGCGCAGCGCCTGGCGCTCCTCCGGCCTCAGGGTCGTCAGTGCGATCGCCCGACCCCTCGCCGGCTTCTACGGCGGCAGCCTTGGTGGCCTCCTCACCGGTGGTCTCATCAGCACCAGCCCCTTCCTCGCCGGCGCCCTCTGTCTCCATTGGCTCAGCAGCAGATGGGTCTGAAGAACGAAGAAGGGAGAAAACTCAATCAAAAATCCAAGAGAAGAAAATCAGAAGAAGAAGAAACCAAGGGAAAGTTTTTGGACAAGTGAATTACCTGTGCCAAGACCTGGAGTTGCGGTCTCAGCCACCGCAGGATCGACGGTGCTGCCCCTTGCCAGAGAGCGCTCCCTTACCGGGAACTCCTCCCTTGGCGGCGTAGTCGAAGCAGATGGCACTTCGGGACCAGCTTCCGGGCGCTCCTGATATGGCTGTTCTGCTCCTACACAAATCAACAAGCAAGATATCAACAAAGGAAAAAGCACTCATGCGCGCCTGACAGCAGAAAGCTAACTATGAACTTACGCTAGGGGCTGCGCTGGGGGCTGCTCTGAGGAGTGGTTGCCGGGTCCGTCAAGGTGGTCTCGGACCCACCCCCTGCTGACATGGTTGGGTCATCTTCGATGACAATCACCGCGGCCTTGGCCCTTTTTGCCGCTCTCTGGGCCAGCGTCTTGAAAAGAAAGGAGTTCAGATTGAAGCAAGTCAGATACAAGATAAAAACAGCAAGATTGAAGAACTACAAGAGCACCAAAGAAACTTACTCTTCTTCCTCCTCGTCGGAGCTGAGAGCGGAAAGATCGAAGTCCGGCTCCCTTCCGGTGCGGCGAGGCGGAGGAGTAGGATCCCTTGCCCGCTTGGCGGGGGCGGTGGCGGTGGCCCGGGAAGATCCCGCTCCTTTCGCACTCCGCGAGCCGCTGCGCCTCGGCCGACTTCACGCCCTTTCCGTTCTCGGCTTTCGGAGCCATGGCGGAGGTGGTGGGGGAGGTCGACGGTGTTGGTGATGCTGGTGGCAATGGGGGGCGGAGCGCTGCTCACTCGGCTTCGAGAAGAAGGGGGGGCACGGCGGAGGTTCATGAAGATGGAGTAGTAGCAACCAGCAAGGGGGAATGAACTATCCCTGTTTCCTCTGCTTATAAAGAGGGACGGGGCGGACGTTTTGCCCTTCCGAATAAAGAACCACCCACGATCTCTCCCACGACGCCGCATTCAACGCGTGCCGCTAGGGGAGAGCGCGGTGGATACGGAGCGAGATTCGGCGTGGCCCAGTCCGCGTGTGCCCGTGCCCTGTCTTGGGCCTGGCCCAACAGCGCTCGGCACCGTGTCTAGCCTAGGCCCGGGGGCTCCTATCGGTGTACTAGAATAGGGGTACCCTAGTAACCCGAACTTGTGCACGGGCAGTTGCAGCACCCCGCGGCAAGGCTTGCCGGGCGAACGCCAAGATCCTCCATGGTTCCCTTGGAGCCATTCAAGAACAAAGTATTTAAGCTCAGGAGACAAGGCCCCGGCAAGAGGAGCTTGCCGGGAAGGCCAACCAAGGCACTCCAAGGAACTTTCCGCGACGCGCCACACGCTTCGGCAAGGCAACAAGGCCCCGACAAGAGGAGCTTGCCGGGAAGACCAACCAAGGTACCTCGAGGCCCGGTAAGCGGCAAGCTTCCGGACCCGACAAGATAACAGCAGCGGCAAGGCGCTTGCCGCGGCAGGCGGCCACTTTGTGCCCATGCTCCAGCGCATCCACCAACGTGTCGCTCTTTGGGCCTCTCCAGGCGCGCGTGGCGGGAGGCTGTGTAGCCAGCGGTGCGTAGTGGCATGCGAAGCTGACAAGATCGCCATCATGGCGAATGGTGGCGCCCCTAACGGTCCTTTTCTGCACTGTCTGGGCGACTCAGATGGGCATTTAATGCCCTTGTCCCCTGCCGTCAGGGTTAGGTAGGGTGCACTATACAAGTAACTGTACCAACCACCTCACTTTTTACATTTGTACCCTTCTCTGTGTTGCCACCTGTCGGTGACCCCTTTAGCGTATAAAAGGAGGCCCATGCGCAACGTAGAGGAGGTTGGGAGGTTCGACTAGTTCGGGACCCAGAAAAACACTACGCTCTCTCTCTGGTGCAAGAACACAAGATAATCAAGCAAGCAGCAGTAGGAGTGTTATCTCTCCGGAGAGCTCCGAAGCTGGGTAAACTGCTCGTGTGCTTCGCCTCGATCTGCTCTTCGTGTGATCTCCGCCCCCCGCCGAACCGAAAGGGGCCCGGTCCGCCGGCCCCATAGGTGTTCGTGGATCAGTTTCCCCGACATGGAGCCTCATCCTCTGCCTCCAATCCAACTCAAGCTCTCCCCTTTCTCGCCTGCCATGGTGCCGACGAAGAAGGAAAAGGGGAAGAAGCCCGCGCCTTCGTCCCGCTCGCCTCCGGCGGCGGCGGCCCCCGCCGTCGATCGGTCAATCATACTCAATCCCGAGGCCCTACGCAAGGTCCGCTCTGCTCTTGCCACCATCTTCAACGAGTGCGGCCAGACCACAGCCTGGCCTGCGTCCCATGCTTCTATTAATAGGGTCATCACAGAGGTCCGATTCTTTGCCGACGCCTTGTGGGCTGGTCCGGTTCCCCTTTCTCTGCTTTCTTCAATGCGGTGCTCTCCCATTATAAGATCCACATGATGCACCTCGGACCTGAGTCCATTACTCTCCTGGCTGTCTTTGCTTTTGTTTGTGCGGCAATGGTGGGCATTCCTCCTTCCGTTGTCCTGCTGCGCTATTTCTTCTCCTTGCGCCTCAGCGATCCTACTCAATGCTCAGGGTGTGTGAGCTTTCTTGCCGTGCCAGAGACGGCTGCTTCATGGATTGACTTCGACCTTCCTCCTTCTGAGGCCAAGTTCAGAGAGCGGTGGCTGTATGTGGATGTTGGGGTACCCAGCTCCTGCTCTCGCACCCAACCGCGTGGGTTGTTCCTAGCTCAGGCTGGGCTCATGAGGCGCTCGTGAGCTCCCGACTCGTCTTCGTCTGGTGCCGCTTCGAGTCCTTGAGGGCGCTCAACGTGACAGCGCCCAAGGTGGTGAAGGAGTTCCTCCGGTGTCGCATTGCTCCTCTCCAGCACCACTCTCGCCGAATGTGGGATTATGCGGGGCACAAGGACCGCATGCGGCTCCAGGAGGAGGACCTGGCGCCTGAAGCACTCAGGACAGTGCTCAAGGTCCTGACGGGCGACCCTTCCCCAGGCAGCCCCCGACATGATGGTGCCCTCCTGTATCTTTGTTCGGGCAGGGCTGATTTTGTGAAGCAGATGCCCAGCTTCGATGAATGGGGACTGCGCCCGACTGGCCTCAGGGGGCCCGCAAGAATCCTGTCGCCGTGGTTGCCCTTCCAGTTGCCCAAAGCAGCCCCGTCCCAGGTGAAGAAGTAGGGAGACAAGAACTGTGGGGAGCCGAAAAGGATGATGTTGTGGAGGTGCAGATGCCGCGCGGGGCTCCGGTGGCAATATCTCATGAAGCACACCCTGGAGCAGTGGCAGGCGAGGAGCTCCGGCCTACGGCTCCCGAGGTTGGGGCTCCTGAGGCTCTGGTCGTCCCTCACGAGGTGGTGCTCGGTGGCGTTCCTTAGGCCGGTCCCATTAGAGCCGATCATCCCGACGCCTCCAATATGCCGCAAGCCGACCCCTATGCCAAGTGCTTGGGTCGATTTCGAGTAGATTTCCAGGCCCTCCGCAAGAGGAAGGAGGCCTTGGGCGGTGAAGATCGCCCTTGCCGCTTGTTGAAGCGTAGGAAGTACTTTGCCATGGATGAGTAAGTCCTCTTCCTTCTTTGCTCCTTCATTTCTCTGTTCTCGCAGCTGACCGTGGCTTTCTCAGGGCCCTTCCTGCTGGGTTCATGGAGACGGCCAGGGAGCCATCCCCCCAAGCCTCGTCCTCGCTGCTGACCCTGAGCATACTGAGCTCGAGCGGTGCTCCTGCCGCTCGGCCAATCGAAGGAGTGGCCCATCCTGCCGGGCATCTGGATCCTACGAGCCTGCTGTCCTCCCTCGATGGGTTCCCCTGGGGCATAACCAGCTTGCCCCGTGCTCCTTCCCTGATCGTGAACGGCGAGTGGTTGAAGTCGGTCTTAAGCTTCTCTTCTGGGGATGGACCGGTGCCAGGCCGGGATCCTGGCGCGGCCCGTCTGACGATTGCTGGGGCACCAGCCCCCAGCTCTATGCCGGGAGGGCGCATGCCTCCCCAGTGCCCTCCGGGCTCGCTAGTGGCGGAGGATGACACGGAAGACGTACTCAAGCGTGCTCGTGAGCACCGCGCCCTTCGCCAAGACTTCCTCCAAGGGGCGGTGGACGCAGTAAGCCGGATCGGTGCAGAGCTTGCTAGCGAGAACGCACGCCTCGAGGCCGAAGGCTTGCGCCTCGCTGAAGACAGGTGCAAGCTGAAGGTAGCCGTTGCCTTTGCGCATCACCAGCGGGACCTTGACAACATGAAGGCTGAAGCGTCACTGGTGGCCTCGCGAGAGGCCTGCGCCCGAGCCGTCGAGGAGGCCCGGGAAGCAGACCGACAGCGCAAGGATGCGGAGGAGTGCGTCTGGGAGCTCCAAGCCTGGAGCAACTCTCTGGAGGAGCAGGTGGAACTGCACCAGGCGGCCCTTGTGTCGCTGAAGGAGGCCTCAGTCGACCAGGTAGAGCTCCAGAAGTGCGAAGAAGCGCTGACACTGGAGGCCGCCGAGTGCAACCTTAACCTTGAGCGGCTAGAGACGAGGGAGCGCCTGGTGGCTCAGGCGGAGGATCACGTCGCCGCGCGCGAAGCCTGAGCCCAGGAGGAGATCGACCGCCGAGTGGTGGAAGCTCGTTCGGGTCTCGAGCGCCAATACGAAGCGAGGTTGGAGCTGATCAGGGCCGAAGCTGAAGGTAGGACCGCGGCCCTCAGGGCCAAACAAGCTGAGGTGACGCGGGGTGCAGACTTCTCCGCGGCTGCCCTTGGTGCGGTGCAGGCGGAGGTGGGCTCTTCCCGCGCTGAGCTGCTTCTTCTACGACAGAGGGTCGACGGCGTCGAGGCTGTCGCACGGCAGAACGAGGACGAGATCCGCCAGAGGCGGGTCTTGGAGCATGAGCACGCCCCCATGCTCCGAACGCTCAGGGAGCGGGCTAACGCGGCCCTGGGCAACATTTGCCAGGCCGCTGCCGAGGTGCCGCACGAGACCAACTATGCCGGCAACCTCCAATATTTCACTGACGTGGTGACGCTTCTGGAGAACCGCTCTGAGAGGTCCCATTGGCTCGTCGAGGAGAGGAGCCGAGCCTTGCTTGGGCGTGCCTTCTCCTGTGTCTTCAGCCATCTGCAGAACATGGATCCCCACTTTGATTTCGATGCCACCATTGCCCCTGTGCCCATAGCCATCCGGGGCGACCTGGCGCAATGGGTGGAGGACAATTTGGATGCCCTCGTCAGGGCCTTCACGTTTGATGATGATGGCGTGATCGTGGCAGCCGATGAAGGTGGGTGGTGGACGCGCCTGGTGCTGGCGGAGGTATGGGTGGTGATGGTGATGACGCCAGCGACGCCTCTGGAGGCGCCCCAGACGATGCGGCGAGCGATAGTCCGACTAAGCGCGCGTCTCCGTGGTTCACCCTACATGAAGAAGGTTCGGGCTTGGCCCTGAAGACTGTAAGAGCATTTTGGGAGGGGAAGCCCCTCATGTAAAGGTTTGCGAACAATATCCTTGTAGGTGTAATGCTGCATGTGAACTTAGCTACTGGCCTGGCGGCGGGCCAGCTGACCTGTTTACCTCTTGACCCCGACGACTCCCAAGCGGGCCTGTGGAGGCCGCGACGCCTCGAGTGTCTTCTGGATGGTCCCATTGATCCTGCGGTGAGAACCTCCGGAGAGGGTGTGGCGACAGCGGTCCAAGTTGTAGACGTGCCTGGCCCGGCCCAGCTCACGATGGGCTCGCGAGGGGAGGCAGCCGACGCTAACTTGGACGTAAAGCCGAAACCGGAACATGAGAGATTGCTCGAACGAGACTAAGCTCCCCTTCCCCAGACACACGCAAGTCTCAAGTTCAAATCAAATTTAAATTCAAATCAAAGAAACTTGTCAACATAGGAAAAGGCAAAAGGCAAAAAGCCGCATCCCTCACCTAGTCTAGTCTTCGACGTCTTCTCACCAGCGCGGAGCTAAGTGCTTCTACTTGGCGTGGGCGGGAGCCCCCGAGGCCTGAGGGCAGCTCTCCGGAGACTCCAGAGCGTGTACAGCCCCAATGATTATTACATGAGAGTGTCACGGGGCGGCGAGCTTCATAGGCGCTGGGCCTTCTTCACAGGTACCGTCCTTGCTTCATATAGCCAGACGAGGGCCCCGACTTGCGCAGCACTCTACTACCATTGATGGCGACCGGAAACCAAGGACGACGCCAATGGGGTAGAGCGGTCGCCAGCGGTTCCCCCAACGACCACGGGTCCTCTGCCGGGGGCAGGCCTTGTGGCACCTCCCCGGCAGAGGGCCTACCTCCGGAGTGCACCTGGTGCCGAGCGTAGCGGGGACGAACCCGAATCCCGGCCCCTTTCCTGCAGCCCCCGGTGCCCTCCTCCCGAGGGGTAGGAGGCTGCAGCATGGGGCAGCCATCTGCTGTGGCGACCTGTTCCTCCTGCGACCCATGGTTAGCATAAGTTTGCTCCTGAGGAAGTAGCGGTACCAGATAGTTGCTGCCGTCGGCACGGCCGTCGAGGCCCTCTTGGGGCTCTTGAAAGAGCTCAGCTTTTGGTGGCTCCTCGCCCCAGCCTGGCCCAAGGAACGAGCCATGGTCTTCTTCCAATCCGCAATCACGATCCACCATGCGGGGCACATAAGCTTCTGGTACCGCAACTCCACGGTTCTCGCCGTAGTGCCCCACATGCCACGCAGTTCGGCCTGGAGCATTGTCTTGAGGGTGATGGCGCGATGGCCCATCAAAGCTGAAGGTCGCGGTGTGTGCTCCTTCGCCGGCCAGGGGTGTGGCTGACGCGACTTGGCGCCCGGTGCTGACGGCCGGGGTGGCGTTGAGATGGGCCTGAAGTCTGCTTGGAGTCGCGTGGGCACGTATGGGGACGCCATACGACCCGCCCTAGACCTGGGTTGGCAACTGGACGCAGAAAGGAGGCGCTCTCGAGGCAGCGGCGTCCAGGAGTTTGGCTACTCACTCCAGTAGCACATCAGGGCCGCCCTCCAGCAGCCGGCACCGCAGCAGCTCTCGGTCTATCGTGAGCGCGGCCCTGGAGTTCGCCTGCTCCCCTCGGGTGTGCGGAGCCGTGGTCGCGGCGTGGTTCGAAGCTCTTGTTGCTGACCACACCTGCCGCAGTGTGAGGGCAGGCGGCAGTTGGCCGCATCGCCCGCGCCTCGTAGCGCCCTGCGGAGTGCGGGCTGCCTGAGGTGCAAGGTTGCGGTCTCCCTGGCTGGCGGCATGGCGTGGACGGGCCATGTCGCCTAGAGGTCGGTGTTGGTAGTTGGGTCGCTTGACATCAGGACGGCGAGGCGACGAAACGCGAGGAGGCGGAAGGAGGGCTCCGGTGCACCCCTACCTGGCGCGCCAAATGTCGGATTTTGGGTTCCGGTAGACCCTTGAGGTTCGAACACTGGGGTGCGCACGAAGATATCTCCCCTACCAGCTCACGTCTCGAAGTCTCGCAAAGATCTAAGCAAGAAAGATGAACACACTAGGGACACGAGATTTATACTGGTTCAGGCCACCATTGTGGTGTAATACCCTACTCCAGTGTGTGGTGTGGTGGATTGCCTCAGGGACTGATGATGAACAGTACAAAGGGAGAACAACCTTGCGAGGGGCTGTTCTTGAGCTGGTGCGATGAACTGCTTGGGTGAGTTCAGTCGCTTCTCTCTCTCTCTGGTCGATCTCCAGAAGCCTCTAGATGCCCCTACCCTGTGGGTGGCTAGCCCTATTTATAGAGCGAGGCCCTGGGCCTCTCCCCAAATAATGAGCGGGAAGGGCGCCAACAATTGGCCATTTTGAAGGGGAACATCTGGTACACTTATCCTGACTAAAGTTGGTGTTCGGCTGCCAAAGGCTCTGACGGTGACGCTGCCCTCGGCTCCACAATGACCTCCATCCTATCATTCTGCTGGTCTTGGTCTTGTTGCACCGAAACGGTAACCTTTGCCTGATGCCTTGGCCTGTGCTTGCCCCCTTTGTACCGAAAGGGAAACAAGGACACTGCGCAGGTCGGTGCCCGCCTGGTCCTCGATCGTCATGGCTTGCTTCACGGGCCCCTCGGGAGGTGCCCTACCTTGATCTCTCCGCCTCCTCGCGAGCCTGCCTGAGGAGGCTGCTCCTAAGGAAGCTTCATGTCGTCCGCCCCGCGAGGCTTGGCCCCTCGCAAGGGTCTTGAGCTTGAGCTGATGAAGCTGGGCTGCATTGGGCCCCCACTTGAGACATGTCGCAGGCCGCAGGCAGGCAAGTCTTGGGACCCCCTTTCCTAGAACGCCAACATTCACCTCTTTGGGAAGTCAAACAATGATGGAGTACTACTGCACTGGAGGAGTACTACAGTACGCTTTTGGCCATCTGACACTGATTGAACTACTGCATGTCCACCGCGTGCGGGAGGGAGAGCGTGTAGCAAAAGCTTCTCCTAGTCCTGCCAGCCACCACACTCATGGGCGAGGGAGGGACGCCGCTTCATTGACTTAGTGCTCCTGCCTTTGCGTGTATGACAGGTGGGCCCAACAGGTGGGTGGCCAACCTATCATACAGCCAAAGGCAGGTGCAGTTACCTCCGTGAGGGAGAGGGTAATGAAACTTCTCATCGTTGTACATGGTGACACGACACATCAAAGCATTGCACACTATATTTCAATAATTTGCATTTACCGATGCATTAATTACAACGCATGCATGCATGCCGTGACTCTCCTTTTGCTTGCATGTGTTGATTTAATGCACCTTGAAGTAGTATGAATATGTGATGGTAAAGCTTTATAATGCCCCGGCCCTAAAGCGAGAGATGGTTGTGCACGAGGAGGGCGAGATCATGCAGACGGAACAGGACCCAATGATGGCGCTCTCTATGGTCTAGATGGACCTCACCTTGCTCCACTGCCCCTTGTGCCTCCGCCCCTTGATGCCTCCAGTGTATGAGGTTCGAATACACCTCATCCATTCAGCTGATCAAGCAAGGTGCAGGTTTTTTGATTGATGTGATGTTTGATTGATTTCTGCAATGCAATCGAGGGCACCCGGCCTACGCGCACTGCCGCGTCGAGCGCCCTGGGAACCATCAGCAGTGCCAGAAGTGCGAGCGCGGCGGTGGCTTTGACATGCGGAACACGGTGGTGGATGCCGTCCTTTCGTCGGTGAGGGTGGAGTGCCTACACGAAGGTTGTGGGCTCTACATCACTTACCACAAGCTCGACGATCACTAGAGCGTGTGTCCGCTCACGCCCTGCAAATGCCCCGTGCCAGTCTGCGGCTACGAAGGCCTGCCACCGGTGCTCTACCACCACATCAGCACCGTGCATCCCATGCCCCTACACAGGATCTAGTATGGCAAGGTGCTCCAGCTGCAAGTGCCACTGTGGGAGCCACGGCTCTTGCTTTTCGCGGAGGAGGATGTCCGCATGTTTTTCTTGGTCGGCGGTGTGCTCGACATCAGCGTGCCTATCACTGTGTCAGTCATCTGCATCAGACCGGGGGCGTCCCCACTGCTGCAATACGTGGCCAAGCTATGGGCGAACGGCCTGCCGGGGGAGCCCAAAGGCACGACCAACGCTGTCAAGGTGGAAATGGACGTGACAAGCAGCAAGGATCCCGGCGACGTCGCCGTTCTGGAGCTGACCTTCTTCACAGTTTCGGCCAAGCTGCTGGTCGGGGCTAAACTGGTGTCCCTCCACATTCAGATTGAAAAGCTCACGTCCTAAATGTTTCTAAAGTGCCTTCTGTTTATCTTAGTAATATGCTAATGTAGGGATTAGCTCGGTCTACTTTAGCTTAAGAGATGGTGGGTTTTGGTGGCAATGCAACAATTACTTCGACATCAGATCAGTAATTTCCAACAGTCGAACGGATATTTTGTGTCTGTTGGATATAAAGTTCCTTTGGGTAAGAAGTACTACTTGTCATCAAAATGGATATAAGGAGATGTATGTAGATGTATTTTAGTTCTAGATACTTTCCTTTTTATCCAGTTTGATGACAAGTATATGCTTGTTTGTTCACGAAGTGTTTCATACTTGTGCGAGTTAACGCGACACATCAAAGTAGTACTACTACTAGTAGTACTATTTCCGAACCTAATTTCTATGCACAGATACAAAGCAGGGCCTGGTTGTGTTGGACAACTCACGGACTGCGCACCAGGCAGATGAAGCTCGTGTCGTGTTGGTGTCGTGTGCAGCCCGCACATTAACCAAAATCTCGCGCCTCCAGCTTAGCTTCCACGTCTTGAACTTCTCAATCTCAAGGCCAAGGAGCAACGTGAATCCTATGCTAGAGCCAATCAGATGGTTGAGAACACTACAATTCATAGCTACAGATGCGTGTGTGAGAGAGGACGAGTGCGTGCATGCACCTCTTCTCTTCCTATATAACATACTAAACTTAGAGTACAAGTGTATGTGGGTGGCATCGACCTAGGGAGCTAGAGATGGTGCGTGCGAGAAGTCCTGAGAGATAGGTTTAATGCATCTGAAAGAAAGACTAGTCTATAGCTCGCCATGCGGCTATTCCTGTCGAACACCCCAATAACACTAAGATATGTATCCGACGGTGCCAGTTATTGCACGTACAAAACAGTAGAAAAAGAACTACCATGGCATATGCTACACCACGGCCGAGAACACGTGCCTACGTTACGCCATCCGGGAATAGTGCCGCACTTCAAAAACAGAACCGTCAATAAATTTTGATCTTGCGTCTCGTCACATTCCAAATTACTACTACTACCATGCTATATTTAATTGCAAACCTGTTCACACCGATCACAACCTAAACGGTTTCCCACTTAGGAGCGTATTAGTACTCGGTTATAAATACTACTATGCCAAGATGACCGCACATTCCTCCTCAACTCCCCATCCACAAAAACAAACAAGTCATTTAGCATCCTTCCCTTGCATCTGCCATGGACAGCGTGAGTTCTGGTTTGGGAGATTACCACCAAGGAGAGGTGAGCATGGAAGCAGAAGCACGAGAGATGTCCCGCCTCACCCCGAAAGCAGCCGACATGTCCCACCGCACGGAAGTAGCAACACTGAGGTCTTGCTGCGCCGCCAAAGCAGCACGGAGGTCCTGCTACACCATCGATGCAGTAGACTGGTCTGTCTGTGCCGCGGAAGGAGCAGAGATGTCCTGCCACGCTGCGAATGTAGCAGAGATGTCCCACCACGCCGCGGGGGCCTAGGAAAATGTCTCGCGGGCAGGCGAGGACTCTTACAGGCACATGCATGCGATCGTCCATAGCCAGATGGATCAGATCTCCGGCTGGGCGAGGTTGCAGGACGACATGAAAGCCTCATTTGAACTGGCTACCGGCGTCATCGGGAAACTAAGGGAGGTCAATGAGAGGCTCCAGGCCGAGCGCGACCTGCTGAGGGCGAAGATCGTCCGAAGTGCAGCCAGCAGGAGGAGACCAGTGCCTTGTTGAAGAAGACCGTTGTCATCGTCAAGAAACTAATGGACAAGAATGACATGCTCCGGATCGAGCGCCAAAGGCTGGTGGAGGAATCCGTGGATGCTCTCAAGCAGCGTCTTGAGGAAACGAAAGACCTTATCGCCGCTCGTTGCGGAGACTAGTTCCCGCAGCCTGTAGCAACGCATCAAGAATGTAGACATTAGCGAGCCAGATCGTTGTCTTCCTTCTTCTTTTGCCCTTGTGTATTTCAGGCGTAGCCGCATGTGGCTTTTTTAATTATCTTCTTAATTATGTAAGACAATTATTATCCACTTTCGTCATCCTTATATATTCATCAGTCTTGCTATAAGTCGTAGTAGATGCTATATAGGTCCGTCGGATCTTACATCAAGATCGATGCTTTCAGATTTTCTTTTTTCTCTCTTAAATCTCAGTCGAGTGAGACATAGCCACACCATTAAACAGAGGCTCGGGCGCCATTAATGGAGACCTTGGGAGAGAGGTGGATGGGAGATGGACGTCAAAGCGCCCTCCTCCAGATAAGCACGCGCAGGGGTCTGATTGCACGCCTCTCGTACTCAAATAGCTACCTTGCACTGTGCCTCCTAGCTAATAAAAAAAGGGGATGCGTGGCGACACGTAAATGGTAAATAGAACGCCCACGGTTTCAATAAATACTTGTGTTTCCGATTGTAACGTGACAACACTTGTTCCGAAATGACTTTGTTGATTGTTAATGTGTGCGCCTTCGCAAATCAGACAGCAAAATTACCACAGCATGATGGTGCCATGTCATGGCACCAAGCTAAGTTTAATTATTTTCATGCGTGTTTTGGATTTACAGGAATTAAAAATCTAAGTTTGTCAATGTTTCCAGCCCAGCCAGAACGCCCAGAATTTTGAATTTCATTCTCATTTCTTGCATGGGACCTAGAAATTTACCCGAGGACACACATGTGATTTTTTAACCAACTTTGGTGCACTGGAGCATGTGCTTGTATTTCAAATTTGAATTATGCACACAAAGGTGACACTTTCCCTCTCAGAACCACGAGCCTTCTTGAGAGAAGCTTCGGTTTGCAAGAAGCTTATACCAAAATTTGTTCCTATTCGGCCAATTTTTCTTACCACAGCATGGTACTACCATGACATGACACCATGCCAAGTTTCATGATTTTCAAGCGTGTTTTGGATTTACAAGAATTTTAAAACCAAGTTTCTCAATGTTCTCAGCCGAGCGACGATGCCTAGATGTTTGAATTTATTCCCATTTCTTGCATGGGACCTAGAAATTCACCTGAGGACACAAATGTGATTTTTCAACCAAGTTTGGTGCACGGAAGCATGTGCTTGTAGTTCAAATTTGAATTATGCACATTAAATGACCAGAAACTCAATTAATGTATAAAAAAGGCTAAACGAACCCAGAATAATTCCAAAATTTAATAGGGCACTCATGTAGTACTATGTTGCCTTTGTAAATAAACTCAAGGGCGGGGGCAGCGTATATCGTTTCACAATCAAAGGTGGCACGTTCCCTCTCAGAACCATGAGCCTTCTTGAGAGAAGCTTCGGTTTGCAAGAAGCTTATACCAAAGTTTGTTCCTATTCGGCCAATTTTTTTACCACAGCATCGTAGTACCATGACATGACACCATGCCAAGTTTCATGATTTTCAAACGTGTTTTCGATATACAAGAAATTTAAAACCAAGTTTCTCAATCTTGGCCGAGCCACGATGCCCAGATATTTGAATTTTACTCCCATTTCTTGCATGGGACCTAGAAATTCACCCGAGGACACAGATGTGATTTTTTAACCAACTTTGGTGCACGAGAGCATGTGCTTGTAGTTCAAATTTGAATTATGCACATTAAATGACCAGAAACTCAATTAATGTATAAAAAGTACAAACGAACCTGGAATAATTCCAAAATTTAACAGGGCTCCCATGTAGTTCTATGTTGCCTTTGTAAAGAAACTCAAGTGGGGCAGCGTATATCGTTTCGCACTCAAAGGTGGCATGTTCACTCTCAGAACCACGAGCTTTCTTGAGAGAAGCTTCGATTTGCAAGAAGCTTATGGGGCTATTTGGATGGCAGCACCAAGCTGCCCATCCAAAATTTTGGTCGTTGACCATAGGTTAACCAGTGTCTGGATCGCAGCCAAGTTTTTGGCTCACAGCCAACTTTTTGGCTAGCCGTTGTGATTTTGCACTAGTGTGTGGGCGAGTTCCCGGCGGCTATTTCCTTTGCCAAAATTTTGGCATGCCGTCGTTTTGGTCGGGCTGGTGTGGGCATAATCCAAACGGCCCCTATACCAAAACATGTTCCAAATCATCCCAATTTTTTACCACAACATGTTAGTGCCATGACCTTACACCATTCCAAGTTTCATGATTTCTAGGCGAGTTTTGCATTTACATGAATTTAAAATCCAAGTTTCTCGATGTTCTCGGGCAAGTCACGACGCCCAAATGTCTGAATTTCATTCTCATTTCTTCCATGGGACCTAGAAATTCAACCAAGGACACACATGTGATTTTTCAACCAACTTTGGTGCACCAGAGCATGTGTTTGCAGTTCAAATTTGGATTATGCACATTTAAAGTCCAGAAACTCAATTAATGTATAAAAAGGCCAAACGAAACCGGAATAATTCCAAAATTTAACAGGGCACTCATATAGTTCTATGTTGCCTCTGTAAATAAAATCAAGGGGGAGGCAGCATATATTGTTTCGCACACAAAGGTTACACGTCCCCTCTCGGAACCACGAGGCTTGTTGAGAGAATCTCCTATTTTGCAAGAAGTTTATACGAAAACTTGTCCCAATTCAGCCAAAAATTATACATATGAAAATAGGGTTTAGATTATCCCGAACATGTCGCTACCTAGACCAATCTACTATGATTTGAATTCAACATAAAATATATACAAATATTTGAATTGGAGATCGTATGGTTCATGTAGTTCATAGTGAAATAAGATTACTGCTATATGCATGTTTTTGTTATCAAGATAATATTTAAATGATTGTCTAACTTGACAATAATCATGTTCAAATAAGGAAAATTGATTCAAATTTAGTCCATATGGTAGACGACAATATATATGTTCATAGGGTGGAGTAAAATGTTCATATATAATGGAAGATCAAAATGTACGACTGCATCAATTATAAACCGCAAGGTCACCTAACGATATATTTGAATTCAACATAACATGGATTCAAAAATTGAAATTCGAGATCCTGGCATTTGTAATCATATAAAAAGGGACATTACTCTTTCTTTTGGAGGGAATTGAGTTGTTTCTTGTTGTTGTTGAGGGAAGTGCGAATCGATTTGGTACTATACAGGGTAATCTTGTTCTCCCGATTTTTTTACATTTTTCTTGTAGTTTTTTCAATGGCATCTATAGCAATATAGTAAAAGGGGACATGACTCTCTTGTGTCTTGTATGAATTGTTTTTTTGTACACGTTAAGTTTGTTTGAATAAGGAATCTGCACCTTGTTATCCCGAAATTTTCAAGCTCAAGTATCTTTTGTCTCACCTGCTTTGAAACTCCCGCCTCTTCAACCTGCGCCGCGCCTTGTTATCCCGAAATTTTGACGCGCGCGAAAACTCCCTCCTTATCCGAAATCGGTCCCACAGCCCAGACACGTGAAATCCCCCTTCTACCCCTCAGCCGGAAATGAAGCTCGACGTCTCGGTGTCAAAACAGGTGGGGGTATGCTGGTAACTTACCCTACATTTCAAACAAGCGCGTCCCTAAGCCATGGCTCCCCCTCCCTT
>NC_057810.1:324772243-324790042 GCF_018294505.1 Triticum aestivum | reverse complement strand
GCCTCCTGACTGCCGCCCAGCAGGAGACTCTTCCCCGACTACGTCGTCCACTTCAACAGCTCGCCGTCCCTCATCCACCGCACCGTATGAGGATCCATCGTCGATCTCGTCGTCCCGCCGGATCAGCCGCCCTATCTTCCACCTCCAAGGAGTCGCCTCGATGTTCGCCTCGTCTATCGCGCCACCACCATCCCCACAACACCATCTTGACCTACCCCACCGGAACCGCATCACCCTCACCAATTCCTCCGATGAGCCAAGGCCAACTCGGTGCCACCAAGGAGGTTGTGCACTAACCGCTACATTTCATCTTTTATTCGATCTCACGGGGCTGCCGGTGCCCGATACCGAGCAGCCATTGCGGTTCTCCATCGAAGGTGCCATCGCCGGCGGTGGCTTCTTCTTAAATGGAAGCAGATCTCTGTTGCTCTTATGCCGTCAAACCCGAAAACAGTGGTTATTACGACACCAGGTCCGAAAAAGTGTCCCTAACCGCTAGGCAATAGAGCCAGCTTACGGGGTGGGGTGCAAGCATGCGTAGCGACCAAAGAATTCTCTATAATAATTCACAAATCCAAATCTGCTAATTGTTCTCTAATAGCACCTGCTCCTGTCGCAATTTCCCGATTTCGAAATGTTGCAAAGCCTGGGGTAGAAAAAAGGGAGAAATGTTGTGGTTACAGGATGCAATTCAGGGGAATGGAGGCTTTGTACATAGTTGCAAGACGTTGCTCTATAATGTCTCGGTGTTAACGCTCTGCAAGGCCTTACTGCTCCTTATCTCATTTCTTTGGAAAGGCAAACCTTCGGAAATGGTAAGATCTTTGCGCAAGAAGAAGGGGCGACCCATATCATATTGACTTGGTTCTGCTTCCCCTCTTTTTTTAAGAATACTGAGTCGGGTTCTTCTCCTACCAGTATCAAATAGAACATGCTGAACAAGATCTTCTTCATGGACACTTCATCCACGGCGTCTCTCCCCCATGTCATTGCTTCCTCGGCGGCGACTTCCACACCGGCACTAGCTGCAGCTGCTCTGGCTCTCGCTCGCACTGCGGCTCTGTTCTTGCTGCCGGTCGCACTGCTGCACTACTCTGGATTTCGTTTGTGCCGCTACTCTGCTCTGCTATTGCTGTCAGTCACACTGCTGCTCCGCTCTTTCTCTAGTTCGTGTTGCTGCTCTGCTCTTGCTCTCGCTCGCGCTGGTGCTGTTGTTGCATGACCTCCGGCAGCTACATGAGTTGCTGCTTTAGCACTCGCTCGCGGTGCTACTACATGACTTGCTCTCTGCTAGTGCGTTCCATATATTGCAATGCTTTGCTACTAGTTCAATCAGTTTCGATAGTAAAATTCAGTTTTGACTGTAAAGTTCAGTTTCTTCAATTAAGTTCATAGTGAACAGTACTTACAGCATCTTCGGAACGGTCGCGACGCGCCTGATGTGTTTTACATCTAGCACTTTTTGTTGATGTATTGTCACACCCTAGCTAGTCATGCATTAGAGTGTTGCATCATGTTTACTCTTTCATCAAAAACTTGAAATGGGGATGACAGAACCCCCAGTCCCCTCTGAAACCAACTAGGGTTTACTAAAATAATTTTCAATGAACCTGAAATGCCCTTCTAAAATGCCCATCATTTTTGTCTTGGTTCAGAACCTCTGCCAAAAGTGGTGCACATTTTCCTAGGCCATCCTAGGGTTTTGAATTAAATCATAACTATTTGAATTTGGGCATTTAAAATAATATAAAATATTTAAATGCTCAAATATCTCCAAACTAAAATGTTTCATGTTGGAAATAATCCAACTATGAGCCAGGAGTAGTTTGGTGATTTTTGGAGTTGCCTAGGTATTTTATTTAATTCAACAAAGTTGCAGATATATTAAATAAAAACAGAAAACAGAAAAGAAAGGGGAAGACTTACCTGTGCGGCCCAGCCAGCCGGCCGGCCCAGCCAGCAACCGACCCAGCCCAGCACTGTAGCTCCCCGTCGTCTTCCTCCCCACGCCCCGAAGCTGCTGCGTGCTCGCGCGCGCGTGGCCGCGCGGCCACCTCCTGCTTGCCGACGCCCTCCTGGCCGCGTGGACGACGCCCGCAGCCCGTCCCGATCCCCCCTGCTCTCTCTCACTCTCCCTGGCTCTCTCCTTCCTCTCCCTCGCTCTCTCGCTCACACGGCCGAACACCACCGTCGCCACCGTTCGCCGTAGCAGTCGTCTCCGACCACCCCTCGCTTCCCCGACAAGCTCAGAAGCTCCGCCACAACTCCCTCTTCCTCCCCACCGCTCCACGGGTCCCCGGAAGCCCTGCATCGCCGCCACGTCGCCGTTCCCCTCTTCGGACTTCGACCACCGTCGCCATCAAATTCGTCGTCTCCGGCGCGTCCCCGAGCCCGCTTCGACGCCACTGCAACTGCGGTGAGCCCCCGGAGCGTTTCCCCCTTCTTCCCTGGTCTCTCCCGACCTCTAGGCCCTAGCTCCACCTCGACCGAGAGCTCCACGCCGCCGGCGATGTCGCCGTCGTGGCCACGGTCGCCGTAGCGCCCAACCGAGCACACCATCGTGCTCCACACATCACCAGGAGCACGTAGAACGCACCAACGCCTCCCCAAACCCCCTGCAACACTGATCCCGACCGCACCCGAACTCCGGCCGCCGCAGCCGAGCTCGCCGCCGTCAACTCCGGCCACCCCGAGCCCAACCACCACCACCAATAGACGCGGCTCAACCTCAGCAACACGTAGGTGCCTTCCGCCGTCCATTTGGTCGCCGGAATGGCAAAAAGCACTCTCGCCGCCGTCTCGGATCTCGCCGGCGTCATGTCGCCGGTGGGGTTTGACTTGACCGACCTGGGGTTTGACCCCCCAGGGTCACTGACGCGTGGGCCCTGTCGGCCAGATGGTTAGGTTAGCGCTAACTACTGTTAGTCAACCCCCCCTGACACTGACAGTGGGCTCCAGCGCCACTAATTAGTAATTAGAATTAATTTAAATATGTTTAACCCCCCTGTCGCTGACGTGTGGCCCCCACACGTCAGGTTTGACTTCAGCCAGCCCTGTTGACCTGCTGACGTCACTGTGATGTCAGGCTGACGCAGTAATTGAATTTCTGGATTTAATTAAATCAGGAAATTCCAGAATATTAATTAAACTTCAAAAATTCATAACTTTTATTCTGTAACTCCAAATTGGACAAATTATATATGAAAAATGATCAGAAAAATCCAATCTATCCATCTGTACTATTTTCATGCATGATCAAACAAGTTAAATTGATGATTCAAGCAGAACAAGGAAAAGCACTTTAAAAAGGCCATATTTGAATTTGAAATTTGAATCTTTGATTCAAATTTGTTCAAACCCTTCTGGCTTTAGTTGCATTAACCCAATACACTCATGTTGCCATGTTTCATGCATGCATCATATTGTTGCACATTGTTTGGTGATGCTTGTGTATCGATGCCCTTTGCGACAGGTTCTGTCCCCGAGGAGTACCCAGATTACCCTAACGAAGAACCGTATCCGTGCATCAAACCATCAGGCAAGCAACCAACCATTTGATCATATCGATACAATCCCATGTTCTCGCTCCTGCTCTCTTTTACTGCATTAAGACAATGCGATTCAAACTGCTGTGTGCTACGGTAGTTGAACCCATTTCCTCTGCATGACCTGTCATTGCCACAGTAACTAGATGAAACCCACTAGCATGTGTAGGAGTTGATTGAGCCATATGTATGTGTTGTTCCTACCTTGCTATGCCTGCTATGCTTAGAGTCGTGTCAGGTCTGGTTCATCTGGGTGATGGGCTAGAGTGAAATGATTATGTCGGTAATGAGAGTGGTGTGGTGAACACGATTTGGTAAAGGTATCGATGAGAGGCCATGTAGGAGTACATGGTGGGTTGTTTCATTGAAGCCGACCTTAAGCACTGAGATCTGTATGTGTGATTTAAGAATCAGCTACTACCATGCATTGGGCCCGAAACCAATGGACCCTCTCGGCGTCTTATTCACCCTAGTTCTCCGTCCAGGAGTTGCAAGTAGTTTCTGGTGTTTGTAGCCTACTGGAGGCCGTGGACAGCGCTGACCGTAGGGGTGGGCTGTGATGCGGTAGGTACGTGGCCGGGTGTACCGAATACCCGTTAGGTATCTCGGGAACCCTGTTCACATCGTTCGGGGCCGTATGGGAAACCTCGGCCGGACTCCCTGCGGATGGAACCTGAATAGGCGATAAACCTGGACTGGAGGCTTAGGTGATTAGGTAGGTCGTGGCCGACACCCACGTTGGGCTTCCGCTTGAAGGTTGCCGAGTACATGTCGTGTAAACGACGGTAAGTGGTGAGAGCGTGTATGAAGAAGTACACCCCTGCAGGGTTAACATGATCTATTCGAATAGCCGCGTCCGCGGTAAAGGACTACTTGGTTGCCTATACAGTTCATAGACAAGTAAATGGAAACTACTAAAAGCCTCAAGATAAGTGTGAGTGCCGAGGATGGCTCTTCCGTAGGAAGACGGAGGGGGATCCTCGGTAGTGTATTGAAGTGGTGAGTAGTGGACTCGTGTGCGCAAAACCATTTCAAGTTGGAGTATCGTAGGATAGCCTAGCCAAGAGTCAAAGCTGGCTTGCTGCAATAACTCCACCAACCCTTCTTGATACTATGCATGTATGTAGGATCTGATGTAAGTCTTGCTGAGTACCTTTGTACTCATGTTGCTATAATCTACATTTTTACAGAAGACGCTGCAACCCCTTCTGATGGGTTCTATGTAGACGTTGACATCAACGAGTAGGCTAAGGACCCAGGTGGTGACCCTGAGCTTGTGATGGACCACGTAGTATAGTAGGCTGTCCAAGCCTCTTTTATTTTACTAGTTGTCTGTACTCAGACAAGTTACTTCCGCTGTTGGCTTGTATGACTGTATGACTTGTATGTTGGGTCGTAAGACCCGTACCTTTGTGTTTGATATGTATGGCTCCCTGAGCCTTAAATAAAGTACTTGTGTCGTAGAGTCATGTTGTGATGCTTCGTTGTATTGGCACATATCGAGCATATTGTGTGTATGATTGAAATGCTTGGTATGTGTGGGATCTGACTATCTAGTTGTTTATCTTTAGTAGCCTCTCTTACCGGGAAATGTCTCCTAGTGTTACCTCTGAGCCATGGTAGCTTGCTACTGCTCTGGAACACTTAGGCTGGCCGGCATGTGTCCTTCTTCGTTCCTGTGTCTGTCCCTTCGTGGAAATGTCACGCATTGAGTACCGGAGTCCTGTTAGCCCGCTACAGCCCGGTTTACCGGAGTCCTGCTAGCCCAGTGCTACAGCCCGGACCCACTTGCTGATGACCGACACTTTCGAAGCTGGGTCATGGATGCCTGTCCCTGTAAGTCTGTGCCACTTTGGGTTTACGACTAGTCATGTCAGCCCGGGCTCTTTATCATATGGATGCTAGCGACACTATCATATACGTGAGCCAAAAGGCGCAAACGGTCCCGGGAAAAGGTAAGACGACACCCGTGGGGATACCGTGCGTGAGGCCGCAAAGTGATATGAGGTGTTACCAGCTAGATCGATGTGACATCGAGTCGGGGTCCTGACAGCGTTGGCATCAGAGCCGGACTGCCTGTAGGTTCTGCAAGCCAAACTGGTCGATGTTGAGTCTAGAAATTCTTAGTTATATGTAGGGGAATTGTTTGTGGGTTGGAACGTAAGGCTCTTTTTACTCCTTATACCTTATGACTTTCTGATCTGAGTCAGTCCATTCTTCCACCGGGGGTTAAGGAATTAGGTTCTGTTCTCTCTATCAGGATCACGAGTTACTAATCAGTAGTACCTTATAAGTTTGATGGTTACCAGCCTAGTTCAGTTCTACTACCACATTGTGTTGTTGGAATGGCTCCAGAACTTTGATGTGATGATGTTGAGTGTGTACGAAATCCTTTGTCAAATGTCTCAATATCCTTTTTGAGCATTTACAGCTGTTATGCTGCCGAAATTTTGCTAGAAATTCTAATGCCTTTGCATTATGATTATGCTTTCAGATGGCCACTCGCGACCTCAATCAAGTGGTTCGCCTGACTCGATGCCTAGATGTACCCGGCCATACTGCTAAGTTGGTCAGGGTAATGACTGAGGCTGGATATCGCTGGTATCCCGAGTACACGGTCGAAGAGCAATTCCGGGACTTCAATCAAAGCCAGTATCTCTGCACTGTCAGGATATTTCCATCTTATCCTGGATCCACCGAGCCTCTTCACTGCTCCTATGGACTCGGGGTTACTATTGAGATGGCTGTGCAGGACGCCGCCTACTCTATGATGACCATTATGCGAGTCAGATCTGGTCTATTTCGGGACTCTGACTTCCGGTATATGCCAGGATCACTTCCGGGAGCACAAGGATATCTCCAAGCTATTTATGCTGACTCCACTCAGGAGGATTCACGGACTCGCACCACTGCTGAGATGCTCGAGGATAAGGACCGTGAAAATCGGGCCTTAAGGTTAGAGCTCTTCAATACCCGTGCTGACCACTGGGCCACTTTGAGTCGGTTCGCACCGGCGGTGCAAGCTGGATATTCAGATATGCGCGATCTCTATCCTGTGAGATCTGCTCTGCCAGACGTGATGGTTTGGCGTGATGTAGGAGGCATCACCCCACCTCGCGGTCCCCGCAGGCCACCGTTTGTTGGTCCACGACCTCATCCTAGCCCCTATGGTCCACAAGCTCCGCGAGATCGTCTGTTTCCGGATGAACATGTTGAGCTTCCAGGCTATGGAGGTGACTTTTATGAGGACTACTACGGCTCGGTCTGAGTTAGGGGTAGCATCACTAGTTCGCACTAGCTGTGTCATCTATCGTCCCGCGTGACTCGTGGGTTATGACCTAGTTTGTACTCCTTCCGGAGGTGTAGAAAAATAATGTATAGGAGCTTGGAATGCCTCCGATGAGCTGTAATCCTTTTCTCACCGTAATAGTACTTTGTTTGGTCTTGTACTAAACCTTGTATGGTGTGTATGACGATGGAATAAAGAAGCAGTTTCTGTATCTACCATGTCATACGGATGATCATCTTGCATTCCGAGTTATTTCTTACATTATGTATCCCATGTCGGAATTTCATCATTCTGACTAAATCATTGTCTTGTTTACCTAGGATGGTCAACACGCGCGCCAACCCTGCTTCCCAAGAGCAGGCCGAAGGCAGTGAAGCCAGGAATGAAAATCGGCCTCATCCTCCTTCACTAGCCGAGGTGATGATGGAAGCTGAGAGAAACAAGCGGGAGACAAACCGTTTGTTGGAGCGTATTGAACAGAATACAGCACACCATCAGAGGGCTAACATGGTGTCACTCAGTCATTTTATCAAATTGCATCCACCCACGTTCCACCACTCCGTCGAACCTCTCGACGCTGATGACTGGCTTCGCAGTATCTCTCACAAACTGCGTTCCGCGCTGGTAGCGGAGGCTGACAAGGTCACCTTTGCTGCATATCATCTTGAAGGCCCCGCCAGTCTATGGTGGGAGAATTATGGAGCCATGCGCCCAGCGGGCCATGTCACAACTTGGGCTGAATTCAGCGAGGCTTTCCGCGAACATCACATTCCGGAGGGTCTCATGGACCGTAAACGTGAAGAATTTTGCAGTTTCACCCAAGGCCGACTTTCTGTGGATGCCTATAGCAGGGAGTTTGGTAATCTCGCACGATATGCAACTGAGGAAGTTTCTACTGACGCCAAGAAACAAGCAAGGTTCCGGAAGGGCCTTAGTCCTGAGCTTCGCCGCGACCTCCGTCTGCATGAGTGCACATCTTTTTCGAAACTTGTCAACAAAGCCATCAGTGCTGAAACTGGTCAGACTGACTATGACGCAACACGCAAGCATGGACGTGATATGGGTTCCTCATCCGGTGCTGGTCCTCAGAAGCGCCGCGTGTGGGTACCCAATACCGCCCTGCCACCCAGGTTCACACCGAGGCCATCTTTCCAGGCGCCTCGCCCTGTTCAACAGTCTGCACCGGCCAAGCCCTATGGGGGTCCAACCAATAATGCTCCTCGACGTACCAGTTCCGTGACTTGTTTCAAGTGTGGGGAATCTGGTCACTATATGCGTGAGTGTCCCCAGACCAACCCCAATCAATCTGCTAAAGTTGTTGGCCGTGGCAAGCCAACAGGGAAGGTGTTCCATGCCAAACCGGTCACCGCTTCACGTGGCCATGTCAACTGTGTCTCTGCCGAAGAAGCTCAAGAGGATCCCAACGTCGTTCTCGGTATGCTTCTTGTTAATTGCCACCCGGCATCTGTTCTTTTCGATACAGGAGCCTCTCATTCTTTTATATCTGAAAATTATGCTCGTTTGCATAACGTTGCATTCTGTGACTTGCCATCCACTATGGAAATCTCTACCCCTGGGTCTAGATGGCAGACCTCTAGGGTAAGTTATGGAAATGAGATCCAAGTCGACAGACTTGTTTTCCTTGCATCTTTGATAGCCCTTAAATCTTCGGATATTAATATCATTTTGGGTATGGACTGGATGTCAGCTCATCAAGCCAAAATTGATTGCTTCTCTAGGACTGTTCAACTCACCCATCCTTCGGGGAAGATAGTCAATGTCTTGACCCGAATAGCCAGGCGACAGTTATATTCTCTTAACGCCAGCCCTTTGCCAGACCTTGAGGACATTCCGGTAGTCCGTGACTTCCCGGATGTCTTTCCAGAGGAATTGCCAGGTGTTCCACCTGACAGGGATGTTGAGTTTGTAATCGACCTCATCCCTGGAACCGTTCCGATTGCTAGAAGACCTTATAAGATGGCACCCCTAGAACTAGCCGAGCTTAAGAAACAACTCGATGAATCCTTGAAAAAGGGTTTCATCCGCCCTAGTTCATCTCCGTGGGCTTGCCCCGTCCTATTCGTTAAGAAAAAGGATGGTACGGACCGGATGGTTGTAGATTACCGACTTGTCAATTTGGTCACAATCAAGAACAAATATCCACTTCCCAGGATCAACGATCTGTATGATCAGCTCGCTGGATCCTCAGTCTTCTCCAAGATGGATTTGAGGTTGGGCTACCATCAAATCAAAATCAGAAACGGGGACATTCCTAAAATGGCCTTTGTTACTCGTTATGGCCAATACGAGTACACCGTCATGTCCTTCGGTTTAACCAACGCTCCAGCCACTTTTTCTCGGTTAATGAACTCAATCTTCATGGAGTATTTGGATAAATTCGTCGTAGTTTATCTCGATGATATACTCATCTACTCCAAGAACGAGGAAGAACATGCCGAACATCTAAGGCTAGTGTTGAAGAAACTTCGAGAGCATCGCCTTTATGCCAAATTCTCTAAATGTGAATTCTGGTTGTCAGAAGTGACCTATCTGGGTCATGTAATATCTGGTAAGGGTATTGCGGTTAACCCTGAGCGAGTTCAAGCCGTCCTTGATTGGACTCCACCCGAATCGGTCAAGCAAGTTCGGAGTTTTCTAGGCTTAGCGAGCTATTGTCGTCGCTTTGTCGAGAACTTCTCCAAAGTTGCTAAACCTCTAACCGAACTCCTCAAGAAAGATAAGAAGTTCGAATGGACTCCACAATGTGAGCACAGCTTTCAGGAACTGAAAAGACGCCTGACCTCTGCTCCCGTGCTGGTACCGCCAGACTTCTCCAAGGACTTTGTTATCTACTGCGACGCCTCGCGACAAGGACTAGGTTGCATTCTCATGCAAGATCGACACGTAATTGCTTACGCTTCACGGCAATTGCACCCACATGAGGAGAATTATCCTACTCATGATCTAGAACTTGCAGCCGTAGTCTATGCACTTAAGACCTGGCGACATTACCTCCTCGGTAATCGTTGCGAAATATTCACTGATCACCAAAGTCTGAAGTACATCTTCACCCAACCGGATCTGAATCTTAGGCAAAGACGTTGGGTTGAATTGATCACTGACTTCGACCTAGGAATAACCTATACCCCAGGGAAAGCCAACGTCATGGCTGATGCGCTAAGTCGTAAATCTTATTGTAACAACCTGATGTTACAACAAAGTCAACCGCTTCTCCATGAGGAATTTCGAAAGCTTAACCTTCACATTGTTCCTCAAGGTTTTCTCTCCACCTTGGTGGCAAAACCTACCCTTACGGATCAAATTATCAAAGCACAGAAGGTAGATCCGGGAATCTCCCGCATCAAGAGGAACATTCAGAAAGGAATTGCGGATTGTTTCTCCATTAATGATCAAGGGGTCGTATACTTCGGGAATCGACTAGTGGTTCCCAAAGTGCGAAACCTGAGGCGTTTGATCCTTAAGGAAGCTCATGAATCTCCTCTCACCATTCATCCCGGTAGCACTAAAATGTATCAGGACCTACGCCAGAGGTTCTGGTGGACTAGGATGAAGAGAGAAATTGCTCAGTACATTGCAAATTGCGACGTCTGTCGTCGTGTAAAAGCAGAGCATCAACGGCCTGCTGGCACCCTTCAACCCTTAGCTATTCCTGAATGGAAATGGGATAAAATTGGTATGGATTTCATTACCGGCTTTCCCAGGACCAAAAGAGGGAATAATGCTATTTTCGTCGTGGTCGATCGTCTTTCCAAAGTAGCTCATTTCTTACCTGTTCGTGAGGGTATAACCGCTAGCCAGCTGGCAGACTTATACATCTCCCGGATAGTGTCCCTCCATGGTGTTCCTTTGGAAATCAATTCGGATCGAGGAAGTCTTTTCACCTCTCGATTTTGGGAAAGTTTCCAAAATGCTATGGGAACCCGTCTCTCCTTTAGCACCGCTTTCCACCCTCAGTCAAGTGGTCAAGTGGAACGCGTCAACCAAATTCTAGAAGACATGCTTCGAGCCTCTGTTATCTCTTTCGGAATGGACTGGGAGAAGTGCCTTCCATTTGCCGAATTCGCTTACAACAACAGCTATCAATCTAGCTTGGGTAAAGCCCCTTTTGAAGTTCTCTATGGACGACGATGTCGAACACCCCTTAACTGGTCAGAGACCGGGGAAAGACAATTCTTTGGCCCGGATATGATTCAGGAAGCAGAAGAACAAGTTCGTATCGTTCGTGAAAAGTTGAAAACAGCCCAATCCCGTCAAAAGAGTCAATATGACCGAAAACATAAGGCTATGACCTTCGAGGTTGACGAGAAGGCTTATCTTCGGGTCACCCCTCTGAAGGGAACCCATCGCTTCGGTATCAAAGGCAAATTGGCTCCTCATTACATTGGACCTTTTCGCATTCTTGCCAAACGAGGAGAAGTTGCCTACCAGTTGGAACTACCTCCGCATCTCTCCAGAGTTCACGATGTCTTCCACGTTTCTCAACTCAGGCGTTGCTTCTCGGATCCTATCCGTGAAGTGGACCACGAAACGCTTGATCTCCAAGATGATCTTACATATCGAGAGTACCCCATTCGTATCCTCGATCAAGCCGAGCGTACCACTCGACGTCATAATATCAAGTTCCTCAAAGTTCAGTGGTCTCATCATTCTGAGGATGAAGCAACTTGGGAAAGGGAGGATCGTCTTCGACTCGAGTATCCCACCTTCTTCTCGGAGGAACCCAAATCTCGGGACGAGTTTCTTTTGAGTGGGGGTGAGTTGTCACACCCTAGCTAGTCATGCATTAGAGTGTTGCATCATGTTTACTCTTTCATCAGAAACTTGAAATGGGGATGACAGAACCCCCAGTCCCCTCTGAAACCAACTAGGGTTTACTAAAATAATTTTCAATGAACCTGAAATGCCCTTCTAAAATGCCCATCATTTTTGTCTTGGTTCAGAACCTCTGCCAAAAGTGGTGCACATTTTCCTAGGCCATCCTAGGGTTTTGAATTAAATCATAACTATTTGAATTTGGGCATTTAAAATAATATAAAATATTTAAATGCTCAAATATCTCCAAACTAAAATGTTTCATGTTGGAAATAATCCAACTATGAGCCAGGAGTAGTTTGGTGATTTTTGGAGTTGCCTAGGTATTTTATTTAATTCAACAAAGTTGCAGATATATTAAATAAAAACAGAAAACAGAAAAGAAAGGGGAAGACTTACCTGTGCGGCCCAGCCAGCCGGCCGGCCCAGCCAGCAACCGACCCAGCCCAGCACTGTAGCTCCCCGTCGTCTTCCTCCCCACGCCCCGAAGCTGCTGCGTGCTCGCGCGCGCGCGGCCGCGCGGCCACCTCCTGCTTGCCGACGCCCTCCTGGCCGCGTGGACGACGCCCGCAGCCCGTCCCGATCCCCCCTGCTCTCTCTCACTCTCCCTGGCTCTCTCCTTCCTCTCCCTCGCTCTCTCGCTCACACGACCGAACACCACCGTCGCCACCATTCGCCGTAGCAGTCGTCTCCGACCACCCCTCGCTTCCCCGACAAGCTCAGAAGCTCCGCCACAACTCCCTCTTCCTCCCCACCGCTCCACGGGTCCCCGGAAGCCCTGCATCGCCGCCACGTCGCCGTTCCCCTCTTCGGACTCCGACCACCGTCGCCGTCAAATTCGTCGTCTCCGGCGCGTCCCCGAGCCCGCTTCGACGCCACTGCAACTGCGGTGAGCCCCCGGAGCGTTTCCCCCTTCTTCCCTGGTCTCTCCCGACCTCTAGGCCCTAGCTCCACCTCGACCGAGAGCTCCACGCCGCCGGCGATGTCGCCGTCGTGGCCACGGTCGCCGTAGCGCCCAACCGAGCACACCATCATGCTCCACACATCACCAGGAGCACGTAGAACGCACCAACGCCTCCCCAAACCCCCTGCAACACTGATCCCGACCGCACCCGAACTCCGGCCGCCGTAGCCGAGCTCGCCGCCGTCAACTCCGGCCACCCCGAGCCCAACCACCACCACCAATAGACGCGGCTCAACCTCAGCAACACGTAGGTGCCTTCCGCCGTCCATTTGGTCGCCGGAATGGCAAAAAGCACTCTCGCCGCCGTCTCGGATCTCGCCGGCGTCATGTCGCCGGTGGGGTTTGACTTGACCGACCTGGGGTTTGACCCCCCAGGGTCACTGACGCGTGGGCCCTGTCGGCCAGATGGTTAGGTTAGCGCTAACTACTGTTAGTCAACCCCCCCTGACACTGACAGTGGGCCCCAGCGCCACTAATTAGTAATTAGAATTAATTTAAATCTGTTTAACCCCCCCTGTCACTGACGTGTGGCCCCCACACGTCAGGTTTGACTTCAGCCAGCCCTGTTGACCTGCTGACGTCACTGTGATGTCAGGCTGACGCAGTAATTGAATTTCTGGATTTAATTAAATCAGGAAATTCCAGAATATTAATTAAACTTCAAAAATTCATAACTTTTATTCTGTAACTCCAAATTGGACAAATTATATATGAAAAATGATCAGAAAAATCCAATCTATCCATCTGTACTATTTTCATGCATGATCAAACAAGTTAAATTGATGATTCAAGCAGAACAAGGAAAAGCACTTTAAAAAGGCCATATTTGAATTTGAAATTTGAATCTTTGATTCAAATTTGTTCAAACCCTTCTGGCTTTAGTTGCATTAACCCAATACACTCATGTTGCCACGTTTCATGCATGCATCATATTGTTGCACATTGTTTGGTGATGCTTGTGTATCGATGCCCTTTGCGACAGGTTCTGTCCCCGAGGAGTACCCAGATTACCCTAACGAAGAACCGTATCCGTGCATCGAACCATCAGGCAAGCAACCAACCATTTGATCATATCGATACAATCCCATGTTCTCGCTCCTGCTCTCTTTTACTGCATTAAGACAACGCGATTCAAACTGCTGTGTGCTACGGTAGTTGAACCCATTTCCTCTGCATGACCTGTCATTGCCACAGTAACTAGATGAAACCCACTAGCATGTGTAGGAGTTGATTGAGCCATATGTATGTGTTGTTCCTACCTTGCTATGCCTGCTATGCTTAGAGTCGTGTCAGGTCTGGTTCATCTGGGTGATGGGCTAGAGTGAAATGATTATGTCGGTAATGAGAGTGGTGTGGTGAACACGATTTGGTAAAGGTATCGATGAGAGGCCATGTAGGAGTGCATGGTGGGTTGTTTCATTGAAGCCGACCTTAAGCACTGAGATCTGTATGTGTGATTTAAGAATCAGCTACTACCATGCATTGGGCCCGAAACCAATGGACCCTCTCGACTTCTTATTCACCCTAGTTCTCCGTCCAGGAGTTGCAAGTAGTTTCTGGTGTTTGTAGCCTACTGGAGGCCGTGGACAGCGCTGACCGTAGGGGTGGGCTGTGATGCGGTAGGTACGTGGCCGGGTGTACCGAATACCCGTTAGGTATCTCGGGAACCCTGTTCACATCGTTCGGGGCCGTATGGGAAACCTCGGCCGGACTCCCTGCGGATGGAACCTGAATAGGCGATAAACCTGGACTGGAGGCTTAGGTGATTAGGTAGGTCGTGGCCGACACCCACGTTGGGCTTCCGCTTGAAGGTTGCCGAGTACATGTCGTGTAAACGACGGTAAGTGGTGAGAGCGTGTATGAAGAAGTACACCCCTGCAGGGTTAACATGATCTATTCGAATAGCCGCGTCCGCGGTAAAGGACTACTTGGTTGCCTATACAGTTCATAGACAAGTAAATGGAAACTACTAAAAGCCTCAAGATAAGTGTGAGTGCCGAGGATGGCTCTTCCGTAGGAAGACGGAGGGGGATCCTCGGTAGTGTATTGAAGTGGTGAGTAGTGGACTCGTGTGCGCAAAACCATTTCAAGTTGGAGTATCGTAGGATAGCCTAGCCAAGAGTCAAAGCTGGCTTGCTGCAATAACTCCACCAACCCTTCTTGATACTATGCATGTATGTAGGATCTGATGTAAGTCTTGCTGAGTACCTTTGTACTCATGTTGCTATAATCTACATTTTTACAGAAGACGCTGCAACCCCTTCTGATGGGTTCTATGTAGACGTTGACATCAACGAGTAGGCTAAGGACCCAGGTGGTGACCCTGAGCTTGTGATGGACCACGTAGTATAGTAGGCTGTCCAAGCCTCTTTTATTTTACTAGTTGTCTGTACTCAGACAAGTTACTTCCGCTGTTGGCTTGTATGACTGTATGACTTGTATGTTGGGTCGTAAGACCCGTACCTTTGTGTTTGATATGTATGGCTCCCTGAGCCTTAAATAAAGTACTTGTGTCGTAGAGTCATGTTGTGATGCTTCGTTGTATTGGCACATATCGAGCATATTGTGTGTATGATTGAAATGCTTGGTATGTGTGGGATCTGACTATCTAGTTGTTTATCTTTAGTAGCCTCTCTTACCGGGAAATGTCTCCTAGTGTTACCTCTGAGCCATGGTAGCTTGCTACTGCTCTGGAACACTTAGGCTGGCCGGCATGTGTCCTTCTTCGTTCCTGTGTCTGTCCCTTCGGGGAAATGTCACGCATTGAGTACCGGAGTCCTGTTAGCCCGCTACAGCCCGGTTTACCGGAGTCCTGCTAGCCCAGTGCTACAGCCCGGACCCACTTGCTGATGACCGACACGTTCGAAGCTGGGTCATGGATGCCTGTCCCTGTAAGTCTGTGCCACTTTGGGTTTACGACTAGTCATGTCAGCCCGGGCTCTTTATCATATGGATGCTAGCGACACTATCATATACGTGAGCCAAAAGGCGCAAACGGTCCCGGGAAAAGGTAAGACGACACCCGTGGGGATACCGTGCGTGAGGCCGCAAAGTGATATGAGGTGTTACCAGCTAGATCGATGTGACATCGAGTCGGGGTCCTGACATGTATTTTACATTATCTATTGCAGATGATATTAGAGTCCCACTTCAGATTAACGTTGTCTGCCTTGTCCTGCTTCAGCCTCGCCGCCGTACTCCTCACTGGAGCTGCTCCAACGACGGAACCGTCCATCACAGCGGAGCAGTACCCTCGACGCCGTTTCCAGAGGCCTCAGATCTTCTTCCCCGCCTCCGACAGTCACACCAGCATCACCATCCTCCACATCCAACCAAATGATGCTGAGGTCCACAAGGCTATGCCAAAGAGGTTGTACACTCGTCGCATCACTTTGTTACTCCGCATTCATGTCGATCCCTCAGGGATCCTTTGCTATGGAACTACTATGGTACTACTATTCGTGCATTCGGTAAGAAGGAGTGGAGCAAAGCAAAACTAGAGGATTTTTTCCTTTGGTGTCTCTTTCAAAGAAAAAACGTAGGAATTTTAATATTCACTTGGACATCCTTGTAAAATTAATATGCATGAAGAACAGAACTAATTGCATTACTGGGATAATAAGATTCTTATTTTTTCATTTGCATGTGGTTTGAGTTTAATTTGACCATGTTTCTCCATTCCTGTGTTCTTCCAATTCATGTGAACCAAACACCCAGGTTAACTGAAATCCTATGTTTCCAAATGCTCTGTTATGCACGTGCATTCCTATCCTATTCCTGTGTTTTTCATGTCCCTGCGTTTATAGAATCCTCCAATTGTAAGGAGCCCTTGTAGATTTACTTTATTTTCAGATAGGCGTCAAAGAAAACTCTATGTGTTATGCCCTGCTCCTGCCGTGCCTTCATCCACCCCACCCGAGGTGTACCATTGGCAGAAGCATTCACTGCAGCAGAGACCCCCCCTGGAGACTTCCTTTCGCCGCCTCAGATCATCTTCCCCGTTGCCGGCAGCGATGCCAACTGCATTTCCATCATCGACTGAGCAGATGAACCTGAGGACTACACAGTTCCAGAAGAGAGGTCGCAGTCTTTCGTGTTTGCTTATGTTATACATCGGTTATTATTACCTACTACTTTATCGTTCAAACTTGAGTTTTAAAATGCCCGTGGGTATCATATCGAGGCAGCAACGAATAGTATCTGTCTACTATCTGGTTCATCTAGGGTCTTCTATGTGGTTCATGTTGGGTGGGCAACAAACAACAAATGATCCATTGTCTACATTCATCTACTCTTCCTGTGCATCAGCCATTTGAGTCGGTCATGGGAAAATGGGGAGTGAAAACAAGGTCTTCTGAGCAGTCAGTGCTACCTGTCGATGTAGATTTCTTGCCGGTTACAGATAGCTCCTTGGAGGAGGATTCAGAGATAGATGACCAGTCGTATCCCCCCCAAGGTGCATGCTCTAACTTGGTAGGGTTATATTGCTCATATCATGCATATGGTGTCTTGCATTGCCATGCCATCTGCTTAGATTGGACATGCTTTGTGTGAATGCCTCCTGTTTGCTTTCTATATCAGATATGTGAATTATGCAATGCCATGTTTTTCAGCCAGTTATCATATATGTGAATTATGCACCGCCATGTAGCCAGGCATCATATATGTGAATTATCTCATGTCATCTTTCTTTTCATTACGTATTCCATTTGTCGACAATATGTGTATATTGAACTACTCTTCATGTGTATCAGCCATTTGAGCCGGTTATTGAAAAATCTGGAGTGGAAACAAGGTCTTCAGAGCAGGCAATGGTACCTGTTGAAGCATATATCTCGATGGTTACAGGGAGCTCCTCAGAGGAGGATTCAGAGACAGATGACCAGTCCTATATCCCACCTGAGGTGTATGCTCTAAGTTGCAATGTTTATATTTCTCCTATCATGCATAGGGTGTCTTGCATTGCTTAGTTTAGACATCATATGCACAATATTGAATTCCATCTGCTTAGTTTAGAGATCATACATGCGAGTGCCAGCTGCTTAGTATATGAATCAATTATATCATGCCATCATGTATACTTAGACAACATGTATGTGAATTATTTCATCCCCCCCCCCCACCCCCCGCAAAAAAAAGAATTATTTTATCCCAACCTATTTTAGAAA